>NW_008586898.1:0-7933 GCF_000691845.1 Merops nubicus | reverse complement strand
AAGAATAGCTTCATAAGCCCTTCTGGTGAGAAGTACAGTATAAACTGCCCCTCTTAACCAGGGCAGCAGATGCCACCCACTACAGCCAGTCAGGGAGTTGAAGTTTTAAAGTATCTGAAGATAAACTTGCAAAAGACTCTTCCCTGAGCTATCAGCCCTTATCCTTCCAGGAAGGAAGGTCAGGTTGGACTATTTGTCAATTTTATTATTGAGAAATTAATTTTGTTATTAAATAATGACCCAGTGTAATTCCAAAAGCAATAACCAGAACTAAATGTATTGTAAATATTCCCATTACTTATACCTGATACTCCTACTGTCAGAACTTGAAGGGAAAAACTTGCTTTACAAATCTGTCTTCTCTGACTTATGTTTTAGCTTTGCTAAGGATAAGAACAACTTCTGGGCAGTGTGCAGTAGAATCCAAATACGTCAGAACAGTCTGCTTGCCAGAGAAGAACCTTAACTTACAAGACAATACCCGGTGTGAAATATCTGGCTATGGAAAACAAGATGTTTGTAAGTGAATGACTTCTTTCCCAAGTTGTACTTCCACAGCGTGGGAACTGGATGATGTCTTTTACACTCTGATCTGCAAAGGATTCTCTATTTTTATGTACTCCATGTCCTTCTCTGAGATCTTTGCTATCATCTTCCCTAGTTGTCCATGGCGCTCCCTATCTGATTCTTCTCACACGCAGCAATTTTTCCATTCTCAGTGTGATGAGTAGAAAAAATTAAAGCTTTGCTGAAGAAATAACAAAGGATTGCATTTTTGCAGAGCTTAATTCAAAACTATGCAACTCTTTCTTAGAAGCCAAGCTCTATACCTTGCATTTGGCACAACTGTTTTTCTCTTCAAAACTTACTTGTAACCATTTCAGTTCTGATGTGAGGCTCTTAAGTGCTGAAAGTGTGTGTTGTGGGGTTTCTGTTTATCTTGGATGGTGAAAATACTTAAATACTCTTTTGTTTGCAGATGACATCTTTTATGCTCAAAGATTGATGTCAGCCACTGTACACTTAGTATCACAGATGAAATGCCAATATGAATACTATGACAATATCAGAGTTACTGACAACATGGTCTGTGCTGCGGATCCCACATGGATGATTGATGCTTGCAAGGTAAAACTAGTTTGTTTTATCTTCTAAATAATTTAAAATGCATGACCACTATATGGATCAGCTGGTGGCATTTTGTGATTCTACTAGTCAGAAGTCGAGCTTACCCATAGTTGGCCAGACAGACGGTATAAGGTTGGGACTTTAGAGTTAGGTGTTACCCCCTCCAGACCCTTATCCGAAGGTGCAAGAAGTGCAGTATCTTTGCTGCTGTTATTCCTCAAGGCCTTATTTACCATTTATTCAAGCAATGGCTGGTAGATAGCCATCAGAGGAATACAGCAGCTATTCCAGTCTCAGCTTGCACTTCCTTAACATTAACTATAGCCCTGCAAAAGGACAAAAGGTGAATTACAGGAGGACATGATGTCCCTCCACAGATTCCTCAAAACCAGATGTAATTCCCTGTACCTTTACTGAGCAGAGTGGCCATATGAGCAACTAAAAAGAATAAGTATTGTCCTTAAGCGTAAAGTACCTAATGGACGGGGACACAATTCTGTGATGAAGAACTGGGCATGCTGGCTTTGACCTTATATCACTAGCTTAATGTCTGTTATTATAAACTTAGGATGGAATGTTGTTTTCAAGGCAACTGTTCTCTCTGTGCTTTTCGAGGGGGACCTAGAGTCCTGCTTACCTTACAGACTGTGTTGAGGTCACAGCAGATCCTGAGCCTTGTGCTCCATCTGTGCAGTGTTCTAAAGAATCAAAACTTTAGCTCATGGGTATTTACTAGCTTGTTACACTTTTTTTTTTAAAAAATCACAGGCTCCCTGTTATAAAGACTCCATCTGCAGAAAATGACCTAATGTTTCCTTTCTGTTATCAGGGAGATTCCGGTGGCCCCATGGTCTGTGAGCACAATGGCAGGATGGTGCTTTATGGGATTGTCAGCTGGGGAGATGGCTGTGCAAAGAAAAATAAGCCTGGTGTTTACACCAGAGTTACTCGATACCTCAACTGGATTGACTCCACTATGAATGCTGTAATGGCCAAGAGTAGTTTTCTTCCTGAGCCAAAGTGACTGTTTTCTACAGCTGGACTCAAATGAACGAGACTAAGCCTGTACTGATGCTAGGACACTGAAGTCCTGAATGTCATGAGAGGCACTTCCTTTTAAATGCTCATGTTTGCCACTGATAAGTATTCCTGAGGCAGAGAGGTGGTTGATATATTATCTTAATACTCTGAGATACCTGAGAGCCACTCACTGGGAAGCTAAAATATTTAACATTTAAATGAGTATTCCCATACATGATACTATGCATATCTGTCCACTTCAGTTATGGACCAGCATTTGGTCTGGAAATATTGGTACACTTTGAACTTAGTTAAATCTAGTATTCATTTTATATATGGCCTGAGTCTAAAATATTTCCTCATGACATGGAACAACACTGACTCAAGTCCTGAGAACCTAACCTGTTTAGACCAGTACTGAGAGGGTGGTCAGGGTTTGCATCAGAAAGTGAAAAACTATATCAACATTACCATCACTAACGTGTGAAGAATGACCAAAGTCTGAGACTGAGGCAACACTTGGTGTACAGGGTTCACTGCTATAGATCCAACATAGTCAAATCTTAAGGATGGCACCTGTAACCCTGTCATCATTACAAACTCTTAATGTGTTCCACTTATAAACTGTGCTGCAAGAAAGCAAATTGCAAGGCTGACTGGACTTCCAGATAACATCTGGAGGTGTCTGGTTCCTCTGAGAAGTCTGATTATTCAACCTCTCCACCTGACCTATGCACCCAGGAGAGGATTTAAGGACTTGCAGCATTGAATGCTGCAGATGTCAAAAGTCAGAACTTCATTTCCATTAATTTAACTGATATTACATGGGAACTACTTATTTCATCAAGACCTACCGTGGTTTGTTTTTGTGTTTGTTTTTTTTTCTGTTTTTTAAACTTGTCTTTGTTTTAGGTCATTTGTATGAGGGCTGGAACCTCAAGCTTTATTTAATTATTTTTACTGTTTAACTTATTATTTATATTATGGATATTGAAATATCATTAAAAACCTTGTTATTCGTATGTGCCTGTTCCTTCTTGAAAAGGGTAGGGTATGGTTTGAAAGAGAACTGCCATTCCTACGTATTAATCTGAGTCCCTTGGTAAAACACAGAGGTTTGAATTTAGTGTTCATTAAAGCATTTCAAATAAGACATTAATGTTTTCCAATCTCAGATAGAGTGCTGGAAAACTGCATACTAGCAAGGCAGAGTATAGAATGAATAACAGTGCCAAGGATCCAATATCCATGCTCTACGTACTTCAGGCCTCCCATCTCGCCCTGTGTACTAGCCCTTCTCAAGTGGCTGTAAAACATTAGGGGATCTTGTTTTGACTTCACCCTAAGGAATTAAAGTCCTCATGCTCCAGAACTCCTCTGCAATAAGATCCAAATCACTTGATGGGGGGGCTCATGAAATTAGTTTCAAAAGTTCACTCATTAATTTCACTAAAATGACACTAGCCATGGAATAATGTGATGCATCAATATCATAGGAAAGGTGTTAAAAGGAAAGCACTGGTTTCAGCTTTCCTCAGTACTTTTGTGGACACTAATTCTGGAAGAGAAGCTGACTTCAGATACAGCTGAGCAGAATCTTAGGTAGTATAAATTATATCCTAACAGCACAATTTATTCAAATTTCAGTTTATTTTCTTTCTCAAGAAAAATTAAACTAGAGCAGAACTCATAAGAGAGAGTGCTAAGAATAAAGAAATGCCTGAAACCAGTTGCATTTCTCATTTTGGACAATATGTCACAATTAAACTCAAAGTAACTCCTTGCTGAAGATAACATGCTTTTGCTTGAGCAGGCAACAAAGGCAGAAAATATTCTAAAGGTATTTTCTTCTGGGTGGTTAAAGGAGCACAATGAGATAGAATCATAGAATCCTTTAGGTTGGATTGCAATAAGATCCAAATTGATGGGGGGGCTCATGAAATTAGTTTCAAAAGTTCACTCATTAATTTCACTAAAATGACACTAGCCATGGAATAATGTGATGCATCAATATCATAGGAAAGGTGTTAAAAGGAAAGCACTGGTTTCAGCTTTCCTCAGTACTTTTGTGGACACTAATTCTGGAAGAGAAGCTGACTTCAGATACAGCTGAGCAGAATCTTAGGTAGTATAAATTATATCCTAACAGCACAATTTATTCAAATTTCAGTTTATTTTCTTTCTCAAGAAAAATTAAACTAGAGCAAAACTCATGGGAGAGAGTGCTAAGAATAAAGAAATGCCTGAAACCAGTTGCATTTCTCATTCTGGACAATATGTCACTATTAAAGTAACTCCTTGCTGAAGATAACATGCTTTTGCTTGAGCAGGCAACAAAGGCAGAAAATATTCTAAAGGTATTTTCTTCTGGGTGGTTAAAGGAGCACAATGAGATAGAATCATAGAATCCTTTAGGTTGGAAGGGACCTTCAAGATCATCAAGTCCAACCATTGAGCCATTAGGGCTCTAAAGTCCTCTGCCAAAACAGATCAGAATCTGTCAGGGTTGGAAGGGACCACAAGGATCCCCCAGTTCCAACCCCTCTGCCATGAGCAGGGACACCTCCCACTAGATCAGGCTGCCCAGAGCCTCCTCCAGCCTGGCCTTAAAGACCTCCAGGGATGGGGCCTCAACCACCTCCCTGGGCAACCCATTCCAGGGTCTCACCACTCTCATGGGGAAGAACTTCTTCCTCACATCCAGCCTGAATCTGCCCACTGCCAGCTTTGCCCCATTCCCCCTAGTCCTGTGACTACCTGATAGCCTAAAAAGTCCCTCCCCAGCTTTCTTGTAGGTCCCCTTAAGATACTGGAAGGCCACAATAAGGTCCCCTGGGAGCCTTCTCTTCTCCAGACTGAACAGCCCCAACTCTCTCAGTCTGTCCTCAAAGCAGAGCTGCTCCAGCCCTCGGATCATTCTTGTGGCCCTTCACTTAATTGTGAAGGTAAATGACTTGCACATATTGTAATAATATCCTGTAAAGCATTAAATTTCTTACATTGAAATGGCCATCATGGAACAAATTAACAGCCTGATTACCAGGTTAATTTCTGAAGTTGAGTCCCTTTCATCCTAATGGAATAACAGTGACTCCACTCATTACTGGTCAAAAGATCTCAGACTTGGCTTGCCCATTTCTGGCCTATTTTTAAAAAAGTACCAAAATGCCTTGTTAGTTATCTCTTCTCACAGATGAAGAATTTTGGGTCACATTACAGGACCACTAGCAAAATTTAACTGATTTTTGTAGGTCAGGCCATATTAACATTTACTTTCTCATCATAGTACATTTAAGAATTGATAAAAAAAAATTCAGATGTGTGCATCCAATGATTCCTTGTGAAGCTCTCCTAGAAACTTTTTGATCTCAGTCACTAGCTGCTTAACGATGAATGACTACAGATCTCAGAAACATTTTGGAAAAGTCTTGGGCAACAAATTTATTGTGGTCCACAAACAGTGCTCTGACTACAAAAAAGCAGAATTAGCTCATTTTAAAAAGTACTTATAATATCATTTTGGTCAAATAGGTTTTTTTGTCATGCTATACACACCAAAAAATGTAAAAAGACCCAAAAGAGAGAAAAACTTTTTCTAAAAAATAAATTAGAGATGAGGTATATAAATTCAACTCATTCTTAGATTGATTGATGTCTTCATTTCATAGCAAGGCAACTGTGAATTCAGTGTTGCTCAGCAACAAAATCAACTGTAGCAATCCTTTCAAAAATCAAGGGAAAATGCATAAACAAAATCTCTGTTTCCAAAAAGCACATTGATATTTGTGAGAAGCATGCTACATCTTGTAGCTTCTTGTAGTCTGGTTATATGAACCTTGCACATTAGTGCAAGGAACGATAAGAAGAAGAATCTTAATGAAGTCTTGTCCTTCAGACTCAAGACTGAAGGATGTAGTATCTTGACAATTTCCACCTCTGTTATTGTTAAGTCACACATCTTTATACTTCAATTTCCCTTCTATAAAAAGGATGGGACAGTACTTCCTTTCTCCTAGATCTGCTTGGGTATGACTTGTCAGGAGGAGAGAGAGATGACAACTGTGTGAATGTGCTGTGAGTAACATGCTGACCTCCCAGTCTCAGACAGCAAGCACTGCTTAAATGTGAGATGATTATTGTCCCTACTGGATTGTGGACTGTTTGGCAACACAATTTGTGGTTATGCTTTGCAAACAGAAATGTATTGGTGGAGGTTACCACTGTAGGTGTTAGAGTTATCAGGCAAAAGTGTGCTGTTGGTGGACTGCTGATTAAGGTTTGTGCAGAGAGTCAACATAGCATTGTTTCTAGAGAATGAGTTGGAGATCTGTGAGACTGGAGACTATGCAGGAAGGCAGCGGCCACTCTTTACTGCTTTCCTAGACTGTAACTCACAGAACAGTGTGACCCCTGTTGGCAGAGAATACTTCGGGCACAAAGTAAGCAATGGTAATATAGTTTTAGAGAAAAATGTCTTAATCTTTTCTTTTGGGATACTACAGCTTTCTCACTTCAGTATTTCCTTCATTTAAACATTTATCAAAGTACTGAAGTCAACAGATTTCCAACAGGTGGAGAACATAAAAATCTTCAGGGCAATTGCATATTACTATCATTGCAATGAATGGCACGTTTGTCATTTACTATGGGCTTCTTCTATGAATAAAGTCATTACAATTTAAATTTCAACTTATTCCCATCATTGGCAGGGGCAGGGGGGGGAATTTTAACTACCCTGATATGTGCTGGAAAAGTTGCACAGCGAGCTGTAGGCAATCCAGGAGACTTCTAGAGTGCCTTAATGACAACTTCCTGAGGCAGGAAATAGAAGCCCCTACTCAAGGGGATGCAACACTAGACCTGATGGTCACAAATGCTAGTGAGCTCCTCAGGGACACCAAGACAGGAGGCAGCCTGGGCTGCAGTGACCATGTATTAGTGCAGTTCTCTGTCCTACAGGGTATGAGGGAGGCAAAAAGCAAAGTCAAAACCCTAAATTTTAAGAAAGCAAACCCCCAGCTTTTCAAGGAGTTAATCAGTAAGACTCCCTGGGAAATAGTCCTTAGAGACAAGGGAGTGGAGCAGAGCTGGCAAATCTTTAAGGATACTTATCAAAGAGTGCAAGAACTTACAATTCCCAGTTGCAGGAAATCAGGTGGGGAAGGGAGGAGACCAGCATGGCTTAGTCGAGACCTGCTGGCCAGACTAAAGGACAAGGTGAGACTGCACCAGCAGTGGAAGCAGGGACAGGTGTCCTGGGGAGGATACAGGGACATCGCGGGGTTGTGTAGGGACGAGGTGAGGAAGGCCAAGGCACAGCTGGAGCTCAACTTGGCTAGAGATGCAAAGGAAAACAGGAAGGGCTTCTATAGGTACATAACCAGAAGAGGAAGGTTAAAGAAGGCATGTCCTCCCTGAGGAACAGCAAGGGGGAATTAGTAACAACAGATGAGGAGAAGACTGAGGTCCTGAACCAATGGAGGTCCCTAGTGGCTGGAAGAAATGAAACATCACCCCTATTTTTAAAAAGGGTAAAAAGGAAGACCCTGGGCACTACTGACCTGTCAGCCTCACCTCTGTGCCTGGGAAGATCATGGAGCAGATCCTCCTAGAAGAAATGCTCAGGCACATGGAGAACAGGAAGGTAATTCAGGAGAGTCAGCACGGCTTTACTAGGGGCAAGTCCTGCCTGACCAGTCTGGTGGCTTTCTATAATGAAACAACTGCACTGGTGGGCAAGAGGAGAACTGTGGACGTAATCTGTCTTGACTTTGCCAAGGCCTTT
>NW_008586897.1:0-10205 GCF_000691845.1 Merops nubicus | reverse complement strand
CGGGGAGCTGCGGGGCGTGGGCCAGCGCCCTGTCTGCCTTGGGCCCGCCGCGGGGGAATTAGCTCGGCCCGGCTGCTAATTGCTAATTGGGCCGCGTGGCCGCGTGACGGGCCGGCCAGGAGAGCTGCTCCCCGCCGGTTTCCCCCATGACGCTCAACACCTCCGTATCTCACATCTCCCGCCTCAGCCCCATTCACCCGCAGGGAACAGAGTTTTCCAGCCATGCCCTGGCTGCTCGGGAGCCCCGGGACCTGGCTGGGGTGCTCTGCTGTCGGTGGAGAAAGGGGAACCCCCTCCCTGCCTGGGCAGGAGATGGGGAGCAGGCGTGGAAGAGGCTCTCCCTGCCCAGCGTCCCCGTGCTCAGCCCTGCTGCCTCTCCCGGCCCTGGCTCAGCCCGGGTTTGCTCTCGTGCTTGTTTGTGAGTCCCCCAGTGCTCCAACTGGTGGGACTGGTGGCTGGGAAGGACTTTGTCCCACAGAAGAGCCTTCCCCTCACTCAAGCACAGGCTGACCCCTCCATCCCCGTCCCTTCCCTGTCCCTGCTCCTGTCATAGCTTTGGGGCTGGGGTGGTGGTGCAGGGGGGTCTGGTTCCCTCAGCTCGACCTGAGGCCAGGAGAGGAAGGGCCTGGAAAGCACCACCCTGCATGTTGTACAGAGCCTTACTGGGACTTGCAGGCATGCCAGCACCAAGCCCTCGGTGCACGTCATCGGGTGCTGAGCATTTCCCTTTGCAGGCTGGACACAGGATCATTCAGCATCATTCCCCTTTGAGAAGGCCAAATTCACCACAGCATCCATCCATGGTGGGAGGGGATGTCCTTTCCCAGAGGTGGGTGTGCTCCGGGGCAGGAGGACCTGCCAGATGCTCTCCTGGCCTTGGGAAGGAGCCACCAGCCCTACCACTGTCTTCCATACAGCCATGACCATGCTGTTGGCCCATGGCACCCCCAGGGCCAGGTGCAGCAAAAGGGCTCTCGGTCAGGTCAAGGTCAGAAATCCCCAGGTAGGCCGAGGTCCCTGGAGCAGACATGATCCCCTGGTCCTCATCTCTCTCTGAGATCTATCAGTGACTTGCTGAGCCCCTGTGGGCTAAGGCAGGGTGCCTGTCCAGCACCGTAGCCCTGCTGGATGCTGAGCACTGCCCAGCTCGTTGCACCCCTGGCTCCATCCTTCCGTCCTGCCTGTGCCCTCGCCCACCCCTCGCTGCCTCCTCTCCTGCTCCAGCTTTCACTTAGTAATTGTCCTTTAAAAGCCCAAACACCCATTGTCCAAACGGGGATTAAGCACCATCTGTGCAAACTTTGAGGCAATTTTCGGTGACTGGGAGGAAGCGGATGACTCAGAGGCGTTGCGACACACTCGGGCTGTGACCCCGGGCCGGGCGGGTGGGTCTCCCTGGAGCAGCTCTGTTAACCCAGGCGCCTCCCGCCAGCCCTTGGAGCCTCCTGGCAAGGGAGCCAGCAGCCGTTTTTGGAGGGCTGTGGTTTCCCTCCCGAGCGGTGAGGTGTCCCAGCCATCCCTCGTGTCACAGCTTCAGCCCACCTGGTCCCACTGGTGGCTCCTGAGTCAAGGAGCTCTTGGCCAAGGTGGGGTTTTCAGCCGGACTTAGCTGGGTCTGGCTCTTGCAGGGCAAAGAGGGAGATGTTCAGTGCTGGTCTCCTCCTAGCACACCTCAACGGCTGCTGCCAGCACTGACCTGTGCAGGGACTCCATGTGAGGTGGATGGCTTCCCTGCAAACCCCTGCCTCAGCAAACTCCAGCCAAAAACCTCTTTGGTCCAGTGTCCTGAAGGAAGAAGTCTGGGGAAGGACAACAAATTTTAAGGCAGCTAATGCTGGGAAGACTGAGGGGACTGGTTTTGAAGGAGGGTGATTTAGCTGATCCCACAATTTTGGGAGGTGTAGCTGGGTCCTGAGGAGCATGGGCACAGCTAAGCCCAAGGAGCTGAACAGGAATCCCTGGGTGATGGGTGTGAGAGTGATGAATGAACTGCTCCTGATTTTGGTTTGTATAGGAGAAAGGGATTTCTAGCTTGCAACTTCTTCCTTTTCCCCCATGTTTTTGTTGTTACCCAGCTCCACCATGGCTTGTTTCTGGTTCGCCAGGACCCTGCTGATGTGCAAGAGGTGATGCTGTAGCAGCTCTGAGCTCAGCTCCAACAGCAAGGACGAGGCAGGGCTAGACATTGAGTGCTGGCAGTGATGTGGAAGGAGCACCAGGAAAATGCTCCTCCTTGTAGGAGTATTGAGCTTTGCTCAGCTCCTGCCCATGGTGCTGTCCTTGCCTGTTGTATTGGGATGGGAAATGGGTGTGAGATGTGCCAGCTCCATGCTTTGCTGGGAGTGTGCCTAAATCTGCTTTCCTGTGCACAGCTCAGGGTCTTCAAACGCTGAGAGGTGATGGCTGGGGCAGGAAATAAGTAGCTCTCAACAAGGAGCTGTGATTAAGACAGCTTTACACCATGAGTCCAGCTTGGACAGATACAATAACCCCAGAACTCGGTGAAATTATTAAGCAGAGCTTAAGTAGAGTGATCTGAAGACAGTGCTAAGGCAGGTGAGATTTTGCTTGGCTTAATGCACAGAACAGGGAAGAAAAGGAGAGGAAAGAATTCCCCCCATGGAAGTCTCAGCTGGTTCAATTTCCAGTGACAGTCAAAGAGTTAAAGTGATATGTTGGGAGTTATGAGTGTTTATCTAAAAGAAAAGTGGCAGGTGAAAGGGATAAAATAACACAGTTTGTAAAGCAATGCAATATGTTTGAATTATCCGAGGATCAGAGCTGGAATTTGGAAGGTAATATTGGATAGAAGGAAATGGGAGATGGAGACAGAAATAGGATGGGGAAAAAACAGCTTGAGGTGGCTTCTCCATTGGTTGCTAAACAGGACAAAAAAATGGAGTTGGCGTTATCAGGACCATTATGAAGTTGTTTATTAGAGGGGATCTTTATTGTACTTTCAGAATTAAGCTCAGGGCCTCTGCTCTATCAGGGTGCAGAACAGACCCTCCCGAGCTGGGTTTGGCTGGAGAAACATGTGCAGAGTCTGTTACAGTGCTGGAGAACATCCTGGAAATGGCTGTTGTGCTCAGACGACCTGTGAAGCACTCAGAGCTGCCCCTGAACGAGTGCTAGGGCCTAGCAGAATTGGGTCCTCCCCAAATCTCCAATGGGCTGAGCACTTTCTCCAGCAGGGACAAAACAACTGCTCTCCATGCACCCAGCCAAGCATCTACGTGGCTGTTGCCTCCATAGCATTGGGGGATCTTCTTCATGGGGAAGCAGAGGGGCTTGGCACCATGGGGAGGTGCAGGGGATGGGAAACTGCTGTGCTAGGAGAGCTTGGGCACCTCCAAAGGGCTGCTCTTAAAACTGTGGCAGAGCCATGCAGGAAGATTTCAACTAGGTTTGTCCCACTGCCCTCACTCTTAACTGGCTTTTAGGAGCTTGGCTTCCTCTGCTCTCCAGGCACCATCCTCACTAGTCCAGAGCTCAACTATTCCTGGGCTGTTTACCCAGTTCTGGGAGCTTTCCAGATCATGTTGGCTGAGAAACGAAGAGAGGGCTTGGGGAAGTTGCAGCACCTCTCCTGCTGCCTCTGCCCTGAGCCTTCTGCCTGGACAGGCTCCACAATCTCCATTTGCATCCTCAGCCACCTCTTTGTCCTGACCTCTGCTCCTCTCCACGGCGTGTTGTCATCTCCAGCATCCTCACCTGCTAAAGCCTTTAGGTTGGCAGCTCACTCATGGCCATGGGGTGGGAAGATCCCTCCCAGTGCTTGACTGGCCTCTCTTGTCAGGGCTTCTGTGCCTTTGGCACTCACCAAGGAGGCCAGGACTGTGTTCAAACCTTTGTGTGGTTTGCAGGTGTAGCAATGTACACCAGCCTCCTCTGACCAAGAGGAAGTGAAAGGAAAGAGCCCAAGAGTGGAGTGTAATTGGTGCATTGACTTCCCGAGTCTGCAGGCAACCCAGAACAAGGACTCCAAGGTGAACCATCATCCCAGTGGGCTTCTCCATCAGCCTGGCTTTTCCTAGCTGCGGCACGTGGAAAACTGAGATGGCAAAGTTGGGAAAAAAATGGTTTTATTGAGAAGAAAAGACACAAAGGACTGATTTATTTTGCATCTAATTCGGCTCTGAGGCCCTCCCAGATGTTCCGGGTTTCTTGGTGGAAATGAAACGGCTGCAGATTTTCCAGCTGGCCACAGAAAGCAGAGCACTTACACCAGGCCAAGTCCCAGATGAGCTATCTGCAGGGCTTCCACTGCTGCTGTTTCACTTTGGCTGCTCTGCCTTTCCTCATGTTCATCTCAAAGTCCATTTTTCTTAATAGCATCCCAGGGCTCCTGCCTGTCCCACTCTCCTTGTGGTCCCAGTCCTCTTGAGGCTGTGGGTCTCCTGCTGTGCCATGGGTTGTGTGTTTTCTTCCTCTTTCTGCCCCTTTGCTTTCCTTCCTGCTTTCCATCCAGACCTGATGTTTTTCTTCTTTTGGCTTTGATGTAAAAGCAAAGATGGTGGCACCATCACACCAGCTTCCACGTGTGCGAGAGGCAGCCCTGGAGCTGCAGGATGTCCTCTTCCATCCTCATTCCCCACTTGGATCGTTACTGCAGACCTAGTGGGGACTACTGATGGACTTGGAACACGCCTGTCTTGCTCCAAAGCAAATCCAAGCAGGTGGCAGGAATCATGGCTCATTGCTGATGAAGCAAAAGATGAAGTGCTCGAGTTCACCCACCTCTAACTTTCCAGTTGGCTCTAGAATAGAAAGCTGCACCATGAAGCCTTCTGAGGAGCGTTTCCCATGAGCCTGGGCAGTGTTGTTACCAGGCAAAACGAGTCAAATGTCCTGCTGCAAGTGGAGAGTCCAGAACATCTTCATGATGTCCTTGGAAGGGGCTGCAAGCTGACGGTCACCCCGTGGTTGCCCTCAGATAGCTTGTCCATGGAAGGTCTACTACCCCTGGTCATTCTGTGAGGCAACACGAACACTGATGTTCTTTTTTTTTTTTTCAGAATTCCAGATTTTTTCACTCTTACAGCTGAGCTGTGTATAAACCACAGTGCCTTGACCCCTGGCACTGCTCTGAACGTGTTCTGTCTTTCTGTGGTCTTTCTTGGACATCTTGTTTTATAGCCAAGTTTCAAGTTTGAAGGCATCTATAATCCTGCCACATGTAATTTTCTGCACAACTTCCTTCCTGGACAGCAGCTCAGCAAGCAGCTTTTTGCAGTACAACAGGGTGCCTGAACTGTCTTTTTCAGAAGCAGCCTAAAAGCTGCCTTCTAAATTTCTATTTCTTGGGCTCAAGAGCCATTCAAACGTCCATACACCAAGTTTCTCTCCTCCAGAAAAGTGGAGGTTTGAAGACTTTCCAGGGGATGCTGTGTCAGGTGCTGAGTCTCTTGGGTTCCTTTGGTGGGAACCATAGATAGGAGGGGAGATGAAGTAACACTTTTGGTCCTACAATCTTTTGCTGGCCATGGCAATTTTTCTGACAGTTCCTTGATGGAACAAATCATTCCATCAATGATGGATGGAATCAATCCACCAGAAGGTGGGAGCACATTGTTCATCTCTTGTTTCTGGACCAGCAAAGCAATGCCTGTACATGTATGTAGATCATGTCATCTTGCAGGGCAAAGGGTGGGAGCTGGAGAAGCTTCTCAGGTTATGGTGTGGGGAAGATGTCACTGTTCTGTTGAGCTCCTGCTTGGTGGTCCTGTTTTGGCAAAGGGTGCCCATTCCTCTGTGAGATCACTTGCTGGGCACTTGGGTGTGATGAGGCAGGTGAGGGAGGTGACCAACCATTGTGGGTTTGAGTGCTGGTGTTTTTTTAGTCCCAAAACCAGTCCTGTGGTTTTTTTAGTCACTTATGAAGGGACATTATCTAACTGGTGGTTGCCTGCTTGGCAACCCAGCTTGATAGCCTTGTTTAGGAAAGGGCTGGAGGCAGTGGTGAGACCTTCTTATGGACTGAGTTTGGCTACCATCTAGCTCAGGGAAGCTGGGACATCCAAAGAGACCATCCACTGCATCTTCCAGCCCCTTCTTATTCTGCCTTGCTGGAAGCTCTCACGCAGATACTTCTGTACTGTCTTGCCTGTGCTTCGTGGTGCCACAGTGGTGGGAGCAAAGCTGCCATGGTGCAACAACCACCCTGGATCAGAGCTGGGGACACACGTGGGCTCTACAGCTGCTGAGGGGATTCGGGTGGGTTTTTTCTTTCCTTTTTTTTCACTGCTGAGCAACTGATTCTAATTAAGGTTTGTGGTTTGTGTTTTCACTCGTGCCTGATGGAGATCTGGAAGGAAAGGATGCCCCGTGTATGATTTGGGTGCTTTGGACCAAGCCCCTGGTGCTGAAGCAGTGCCCAGGGCAGGTTGGGGATCTGCAGTGCTGTGGAGACTCACCCGCCAACAAGCCTGGCTCATGAGCTCGAGGACCAATGGTCAGATCTGGGATGGGGGGAGCAATGTCTGGCCAGGTCAGGAGGCCAGCCTAGGGAAGCTTGTGGCTCCTGAGGTCCCCACGGACAGGTTTTGTGCGTGGCCACACGCCTGGGACCCTCTGCAGCTGCAGAAGCATCCCGGGGATACCTGAGAGATGGAGAGGGGAGCGCCCAGTGCGGGTGCTGCTCAAGGGCCAGATGTTAGCTGGGGTCTGGGGCCTGATCCTCAGCCTAGCTCCTGCCCCTTCCTCCCTCTCCGCCAGTCGAGGGCAGGTTGCACAATTTATTTTCCTGTACTTAAAGCAGGATTTTGGCAGTCAGGGTCGGGAGGCCTCTCTGAGGAGTGCTGGCTGGGCGCCCTCCCACTGTCACGGGATCATGCTGCTGTCAAAGGCTCTGCTCTGCCGGGTGTCCTTCAGCCTGGCCTTCTGCTGCAGCTTCAGGGCTCATGGAGGAGGTGCTGGGGTGGCCAAGACACCCCTGACATCTTCAGTGGGATGCAACGGTCACCTCGGCGCGGGTGCTCTTGTGCCAGACCGAGGGGAGACCCATCATTCCCAGTTCCCTTGATGGGGCATCTATAAGGAGGACTCATCCTCTTCTGGCATCTGCCCATGCAGAGAGACACCATCCCATCCTGAAAGCAGCTTCTCCCAGTGGTCCCAGGCCCTTGTGTCCTGCTGCCTCCATCACCTGGCTTCCCTACAGCCAGTGGGTGAAGTCATGTGGATGAAGGGAGAGCAGGAGACACAGGACTGTTACTGTGGCCGGCGCTGCAGGACCATGGGAGGGGATTTGGGTCAGGTTCACTGCTGGTGGGAGGGAGGGAGGGGACGTGGACACCGATGGGTGCTCTGCACGAGCTCTGCTCATGGGATTCAACTGCTTTGTGAGGAGAGAGCGGGTGAGGCAGAGCGTGCCTGCGGAGGGAAGATGAGATAGTTGGGAGTGATGAAAGTGTTCATGGCCAATAAAGGGCATGAGGGTGATGTGGCCAAAACAGCTGGAGAGAAATATCAGCTCTGCCCATGTGCTGGGCCATGTCACACTCAGCCCAGAGCATGGAGAGCTGGCAAACGTGGGGTAGCTGAGGGTGAAGGGACATGACACATGGGGTGGGTTTTCCAGGAGAAAAGGTGAAGAAAAAAGATCCTTCTGCAGCAGAAGCTGGTGGTGAAGTTGGGAGCTGGGGGAATGGGAAAAAAGCCATGGAGTTACCCCTGTGCTCGAGCAGGGTGGGGAGGGCTTGGAGGGGCTGTCCTGTTTTTGCCACGATGATCTGGAGTTGGCAGTGGGACATCCAGGGAGGTTTATGAGCAGGAGAGGCGGGGTGGAGACGCCAGCCTGCGAGTGCTCAGAGGAGAGATGAGCTCACCAGGGAGAGGGTGTCAAGGGGCCTGAGGCTGAGGCCTGTGTGCCAGGAGTGTGGGGCTGGGCTGGGGGTGAATGTGGAGGGATGCAGTGTTTTGGAGAGGCTTAGTGGGATGTTCTCGGATGAACGGGGGATGTAGGAGACAGGCTGAGCGGGTGGGGGGCACTGGAGGAGGAGGAGGAGGACGTGGAGGTCTTGCTCTGTCCACGGCTGCAGAGAAGGTGGCATCTCCCTATACCTTGCTTCAGCACAAGGGTGAGGCATGCTTTGTTTCACCACCATGCTGGGAGGTGTTTGGAGGGCTGGAGACAGTCCCTCACCTGGGGCTGAAGCTGGAGTGAGGAGGGGAAGGGGTAGATCTGGGAGGTTGTGGGGTGGGATCCAGAAGTGGAAGAGAGGAGACATTTGAAGGAAAGATTCTGTGGTGGCTCGGGGCTCATTTTATCCCATCCTATCATCCTATTTCTGCAACAACTGTTAAACTTAAAAAAAAAATAGCCCTCAGCCCCTGCCACCCATGGAGGCCAACATGAGAACAGCTGTTGGTTTTACCATGAAGACTGTGGAAAGGTGAACTTGGGGAACACAAGAATGGAGAGTTACAACTCAAGGAAGGAGACAAGGCCAACCCAGCAGCAGCTCCAGACCGTAGGGACCGGCGTGAGAAGGATGCAGCTGAGTGCCCTGGTTTGTGGAGGGACAAGGGACAAGTGAAATGCACTGTCTGGGGGTAGCTTGGACCGTGCTGGGCACCTGGCACCATACCCCCTCCAAACACTCCTGGAGGCCACTGGCAAGGTGCTTCCAGCAGCACACGTAGAGCTGCAGCCCCGTGGCTGTGGGCAGGGGGGGAGAGCAGAGTCTTCAGCAGATGAAGATCAGCGACCTCTCGACAGGAGGAAGTCACAGGCTCACTGAAATCTAAGATAAGTGTCCTCTTAAGCCAGCGGTGTGTCAAGTGGCTAAGGCAGAGGATTAGTGAGCAAGCTCTCCTTCCATGGCTGGGAGAGCAGGGTCCAAACACCAGTGTCTCCCAAGGAGAAAGGATGGCCATCGTGTCCCCTTTGCACTGTCAAGAGGCACCACGTGGGCACTTCTCCTAGTGAAGGACTCTCAGGAGACCAACAACAATGAGGTGCTGGCAGCACGTGCTGGTTTTACACAGCCCAGCGGAGCCTGATTGCATGGAGAAGAAAACCCTGTGGCTCGTTCAGCACAAACTCATTATTTAGTAGACAAAGTAAATATGGAAAAAAGGCATTTCCCACCTCCCCCCTGGTGCTGAAATTTACAGTTGTGAGAAGAGCCAGAGTGCTACGGCGACGGGGTATCTCCGGGTGACATTTACAGGGCTCAGCTTTCATCGCAGCTTGAAGAAATCCCGTGTGCAGAGATTATCTCCACACTGATCTGGATTGTCTTGTTCAGCTTTGGCCCTCATCCTAGATGGACAATGAGCAGAGAACTTGGCCACTGGCCTGAGGTCTGTGACCTCCCCTACATGAGCTGGGAAGAGGAGGAACAGTCTTCAAGGTACTTGAGGACTTGCAGCCTTGAGGAGGCTAAAGGGATGGAGCTGGGGGTGAAGGTTTGGTCCCCCCCCAGGACTTAATGCTTGACCAACCGAGCCACTGAGAGAGGCAGTCCTTGCCCTGGTGAGGAGACTGAAGTGGATCGACCCGTGGTGGCTCAACCTCAGGCTGTCCCCAGGCTGTCATGCCCCCCCCCTGCCCCGACCTGGCACCTTTTGCTGAAGGTTTTCTGGTGCTGGGGCTGAGCAGGCAGGAGGGAGGCACCTCCCCCAGTGCTGGGGGGATGCCTCTCTGCAAACCTCCCTCACCCTGTGCTGCTTCAAGTCAGTTGTCAGCAGCCTTCCAGCCGGATGGTGTCTGGAGACCTTCCAGCGACCACAGACTCTCCCCCAGCCCATCACTGCCACAGCACAGACGGGATTTAACGCGTGTCTGCGCGTCCCCCCCAACCTTTCCCCTCTCAAGACGAAGCAAGGAAGAAAAACAAGACTGCAGGTTTGCAAGGACCCCCCCTCCTCCTCCAGCCCAGAGGATGATGGTCACAGCTCTGGACTTTTCTGGACCACGCAGGGGGCTCCCAGCTTGTCCAGGAGAGCTCGGCCATCCCACCTCACGCTGACTGCCCACGGCACCACGGGCAGATGTTCCTGCTGGCTCCAGGTGCCATTCCGAGGTTTTTCTCCGCGCCCCTTTTGCCTCTCAACTTGCAGACAAGTGGGTAAGGGAAGGAGGAACCGGTTCGCTTTCCACCTCCCCTCGCAGTGCCCCTCTGCTTATTAGTTCTCCAAATACTTCGTCCCGCAGGCCGGCAGCGAGGGCTCGGCACGAACCCGCTCGCAGCGGAGGG
>NW_008586896.1:1653-12179 GCF_000691845.1 Merops nubicus | reverse complement strand
CACTGTGTCCCTACCCAACCACTCGCCATGTCCCTACCCAACCACCCACCGTGTTCTTACCAACCATCCATCATGACCCTACCCAACCACTCACTGTGTCTCTACCAACCACCCACCATGACCGTACCCAACCACTCACTGTGTCCTTACCCAACCACCAACCATGACCCTACCCAACCACCCACCATGTCCTCACCCAACCACCCACCATGTCCTCACCCAACCACCCACTGTCCCCCTACCCAACCACCCACCATGACCCTATCCAGCCACCCACCGTAACCCTATTCATCCACCGACCATGACTCTACTGAGTGACCCAGCATGTCCCTACCCAACCACTCACCATGACCCTACCCAACCACCCACTGTGCCCCTACCCAACTACTCACCGTGCCCGTACCCAGTCACCCACTGTGTCCCCACACAAGCATCCACCATATCCCCACTCAAACATCCAATATGTCCTCACTTGCCCCGTGCCTTTGTATGATTTTTTTTTAAAGAACCTTCTCACACAGCTCCCCACCCAAACCCCCAGTGACGCTGGCGGTCACCTCTCCAAGGTCTCCTGACCTTCCTGCAGGCCGGGAGGACACATCCACCAGAACCATCTGCAGGCTGCTCTATGCGTCAGACCGCTGCCACAAAAGCAGATGAAGGGAGTCGCTCCTTTTGCTCCAGCCCTCTGGCTGGCAGGGCTGGGGTGCACCCCAGTGTGCCAGCCCAGCGGGTGGGGATCCCCGTGCACAGTCCTGAGACTCACCAGCAGCCCCCAAAACCCGTGTGTAGGAGAGAATCCCACACCTCCCAGCCCCTGAAGCTGACTGTGGGCCATATAAGGGCAAAGCAGCCCCGGATCTGGGAGAGCAGAAACTTAGTTTTGATGTCCACAAAGTGACTCAAGGCATTTCTGCCCAGCACGCCGCTCCCTGAACTGGTGTGTTTATAGTGCACAGAATAAACAAACCCGTCGGGCAGCTGAACTGGTGTCGGCCCCATCCTGGGATGATGTGCTGATGATGTCCATGGGATTGGGGCTGGCAGAGGAGGCCTGGGAGCTGTGCTGGGCGTGATGAAGCCTCTGGTGCTGTGAGCACCAGGGTGTGGGTGCTGGTGGCCTCTGCGTTCCTCTGAAACCCAAATGGCCCTTGAAGACTCCAGTGCTGCCCTCCCCACATGATTAATATTCTTGTTTGCAATTTATGCCAGCAATTAAACTGATATCTGGTGATATGACCTATACATACACAACACACTATACAAAGTACACTGAATTAAAGATAGTTTTGAGGCTGTGTTATAAAACATACAGATTCTATGTTTTTTTCATATGGCTGCTTCAGAAGATCCTTTTTTGTATACTGTTGCAAAGACATCAACACTTATAGTATTAATAGCATTAAATTATAATAACAACAGGATTAGGAGAGCAAACATAAGTCAAAGTTTTCTTGTAGGCTCCCATTAAAAAGACTACACTGAAATATAAACTCTCCCCTTAAAATCCCAAGAACATTCTCAGTATCTTATGCTGTTCAATATAGGTCAGATTTGGAGCCTAAATTATTTCACAGAATCATCTCATACCACCGCTGTGGAAAAAAGGAATTTGGGATAAAAAAGAATTAAAATCCTTTCTGCTGGCAAGCTTATCAAATAAGCCAAAGGATAAATGGGCATGGAAACTTAGCTTGGCTTGCTGCAAACAATTCTCTAGAACCCAAGATTGTATTTAAAAAAATGAATGTTGGTTTTTTCCATTCTTTCCCTGTAAAAACAGCTGTAGGATGTAAATCATCCCACTGAGTCAGCGCAGGATGAAGCAGGAAGAAGCCAGCCTCCATAGCTTAGTGGGTTGCTAACTTCAAAGCTGAGTTTAGAGGTTTGAAAGTCGCTGCTGGTGGTGCTGGGGAGCTTTCATCTGCACCTGACAGGTGAGCTAGCTCCCTGCCGATGAGTTCTGTGAGCATGGTGCTGGGTTTCAAGGAACCTGCTGCTAAAAGAGACAGGCAGCACCTCAGCATCATTTCCACGAACGACAGGGGCTGGGTACAACCCTTCTCCTCATTTCCTGCAGCGAGGGAATCCCCTCAGCGGGGGGATGGAGGGCACCTCAGCTCTGCTTTGGTGGGAGATGCTCCTAGTTCACACACAGGGATGCTGCGTTGGAGGAAGGCTGGACTCACCACGGTGCTGCTGCACAGCAGCTTCAAGTCCTGGGCTGAAGAACAGTCTGGTCACAACTGCTGCAAAACCCTGGGGCAGAGGGGAAGGCAGGTTTGCATTTACAGCAGTGTTCTTTGCAGAAATGTAAAGCATTGCTCTGAATCTACAACACTGGAATCATGCTCATTTTGCTCCTCATAATGCTCTGCCTTAAAGGAAGCCCCGGGCTGTGTGGACACCTGTCTGAGGAGCTGATGTGGAGCAGACCAAGCCCAAAAGTCCTCATTCCAATATTATATGGGGAGCAAAGTCACCAAAGTCACCAGGATATTTCTACACGCAAGAACTGCAAGATTTGGTCTAAGCATCTGAGACAGCATTTTAAAGTACATATGTGGGCTGGGTGTTATCTTTTTTTTCAGAAGCATGGCCCAAAACCAAGCAGAGATAAACAGGTCATGACTATATTTAGGCTGGGAACCAGAAGAACAGCCTTCCAGTTGGAGGAACTGCTAATATTAAGATAAGGCACCAGAAACTTCTGTAACCATTTTTGCAGCCAAAGCTGGGTTTAAATGGGGATCCAAGAGGCCTCAGGGGGCACCGGGGTGGTCTCTGGAAGCCTGGGAGGATGGTCAGTAAGTGCAACATGCACCCAGAGCTGAATGTCCCCTCTCTCCTGAACAGGCTGCAATCCAAGGACTCTGTCCAAAGGATCTTCTCACCCCTTTTAAGCCCTCTCCTTAAATCAACACACCCAGGGGAACCAGCACTATTTGGGGCTGAGCTTCACACTCGCCACATCCATCTAAAGACCAACCACTATGTTTTTGGGACTACACATTCTCCTGAGCTCGTCTTCCCCCCCTATATAGAATGTCTCAGAACGTGGTACCCAGAGGTACCAGCCCCTACCTGTCACCTGTGTAAGAAATGATGAAACTTCCTCACTGCCTTCACATGTTGTACCACTCCTGCTCTCCACTGGCATGTCCATCTCCATCACTCTCCTCCTGTATCCCAGGTTTGCCTCAAGCTATTGGCCCCACCAGTACATTAGCACTGGTTTTAATCTGCCTGCATGGATCAAACCCTCTGCCCTGAACCACGTGGTGCTGCATGACACTGTTATTAATAAATCAATGGTTTTCTTAGGAGGATCTTGCAAAAGGTGTTTTCTGGTGAGGTCCCACTGGAGCTGGGGCACTCTCAAAGGGTTGATGACGATGTTCAAGACAGAACAGAAAGCTATGATGCCCAAGGGATGCAGGAGGAACCTGCACCTCGGCTCAGCAATTCCTATAATGAGCTTTGCTTGGGATAACGGAGCAAAGGAACACCCTGGATTTCTCCTTTCCAAGAACCTGCACACTGGACTTGCTAAAACCTCCCCATGGCTTGGCAGCCTCTGTTCCAGAGTGTCAAACCTTGCCCCTGTGCCCTGTTCTGAACACCTGAGTTGTTCCTGTGCCCTCCGAGCTCCTGGCTGCAGAGCTCCCTGTGAGGCTGCCTGGCTATGTGCTGCCTTTTCCACACATGCAGGGTGCCTCTGACCTTGGGAAGGACCTACACGAAATGCCCAGCCCACTTAAATCCCCAAAATAGGACTTTAGTAGTTCCTGGAATGAGTTTTCCTGCAGTGAACTGAGCAGTGAAGCTGTGTTTCCAAAGCCAGCTCTGTAACAGGAATCACTTGCTGATCAGATCTTGGTTAAAAACATTTAACTTCAAAGAAAGTGGTGCTCAGTCTCATCAAAAGGACATGAATTAAACCACCTTCAAAATCGATTGCCATAGAGGCAATACCACTGTAGAAGGTTGCAAGGGGGAAGAATCTGATGTGAATTTCTCTGGTTTTGGTGCTTTTGGTTCCTGCATTGCATCCAACCACGTCCCCAGCACAGTTCCCTTCTGCTTTGAGCTCGTTGGACTTCCTCCTTTCCTCCCTCACACATACAACAGAGGAACCTTTGTGCCAAAAACTTCTTTATTTTTATTCTGAGATGGAGATTTATACTCATGGTTAGATTGCACCAACTTATTTCTTAAGAAATTTTACCAATCAAGCCTAGGGAGTCCTACCTACATCACGTCACTGGTGACTTCAGAACTCTCACTTGTCTGAACAAAACAAATGTGAGCTGCCAGTCTCCCAGAAGGACTGATCTGTCCATGGGACAACTTCTCCTCTGCTTTGGTGCCTGGTGGGTCATAACTTGTGCATTCTTGGGGGCATTCCAGTGGCTTTTTGGAGCTCATTGTGTGAAACATCCTTCTCGTGCTGAGTGGAAATGTGGCAACAAAAATGGTTCAACTCTGCAAAAAGCATGGATTGCTGGGGCTGGGAAGCAGATGCCCCTTGGAGTCCTCAGCCAAGCTCCAGTGAAGTTGTGAAGAGGCTGCTGTGCTCTCAGGGAAAGCAGGATCAGCCTGTTGGGCTCTACATTTATCTGTCAAGAACGACTTGAACCAAAGATGTATAAGCTTAGTTAGGAGAATTAATCGACTTCAGCAATTATCCAGGTTTCTGCAACATATTGAGGGTGTAACAGCAAGCCAGGGGCTGGGTGGGAGCAGAGTTTCCTGGGTCAAACGCAGTGTAGAAAGTTTATTTCACTTCAGCAGCTTCCTCAGAGCAGCACTTTGCTCAGAGCTGACCAAACTATTTCTTGTTTTCATAGTTAGAGGGTTGCTCCAAGTATGTCTTAGAGCTGTCCCTGCCAGCCCCTCAAACACACCCTGCATGGAGATACTGGGCATCCGCTGAAAACCCCTGCTGGAAAAAGGCAAGAAGCGACATAAAAGAAAATAAAAGTCTGATAAATGAAGGTGGATTTTGTAGTGGCTATGGGAAGAGAGAATTCTCTGTGGAAAAAAAAAGAAGAAATTGAGGAGTTCATTATTTTTGGCAAGACTTCCACACATTTTGCTTATCAAGGGATCGTCACAGGGAGGGGATTATTTTAGACTCACACAAAAGTTCCCTCCCTCCTTCAATTCTCCCGATCCCAGGCTGCCTCCCTGCAGTCTGAGGGGCCTCTTTGCAGGATGACATTTTTCCCTAGATGGGATATTTTTACAAAGCAGGTTTGTCCAGGTCATGGCAGAGGTTCAGCACTGCTCTGGGAGCTGCTGGCCCCTGCAAAGGGGTCAGAGCAAGGGACAGACCCAGGGCTGGCCAGGGCTGAAGGGGGAAGGGGGCACTTGTGGCCCTGATCCACCTTCCACGGCTGTGATCCAATGAATATTTTTTGCTGGGATAAATCAGCCCTGTGCCAGCTCCTGGTGCCGTGTCTCCTTCCCAGCACTGAGGTGCAAAATGAGAGATGGACGTTGCCTGGGCTGAGCTGGTCCCCAGGAGAATCACAGATGGAGTTGGGTGGGAAGGGACCTTTCAAGGTCATCTGGTCCAGCCCCCTGCAGGGACCAGGGACATCTGCAGCTAGAGCAGGTTGCTCAGAGCCCTGGCCAACCTCCCCTGGAATGGTTCCAGGGATGAGGCACTTTCTACCTTAGACCCATGAGCACTTTATAACCTGGATGTCTCAAGCGTTTCTGAGCACAGACCTCCAGGACATCGATCCCCAGAACAGCCACTGCCAGAGGATAACTCCCAGGCTGGGACTTTGCTCCTTGGCACAGGACATGACTGAAGGGCTGAGCCCAAAGCAGCTTCTCCAGCTGAGTGCAGCCTCTCCAAGTGTTTTTTTTCAGGGTTGCCACAGTCAGATACAAATTCCTGCTTCAGGTCCAACCTGTCAAGCCTCCCTCTGTTTTTTGGGGTCTGTCCTGGTGTTAAGCTGAGGAAAATGACTGAACATGAAGAGGAAAATCCCATCAGCAAAGGACATGTTGGTTAATGTGCTCCTACCTTCAACCATGTCCTGCAGAAGATACAACACCCTGTCCTGCCCTGCTGAGGGTTATTTGGGTGTTGTGCTTCCACAGGCAGCCTGCTGCTAGCAAAGATACCCTGGGACATCCAGAGAGCTCTGCAAAACTGCAGAGATGAGAGGAAGAGGAGAAGAATCTTTCAGTTCAGAGGTGGCCACCCTGGCACCCCCTCTCTCCTTCCTTGGTGCCAGAGCTGGTGGGGCCACCCTGGGCCCCTTACCCTGGGGACCCACAGCCACCAAGCCCAGGGCAGACCCTGTGGTGCCTCCCTGGGGGCTGAATCGTATCTCCTCCACCCCTTGATCAGACAAATCCACCATCTGCAGCCCACCTCCCTTGGAAAAAAAACATCCCCCCATCCCTGCTTCTTTGATCTGCCCCTGTGTGGGGCTTTTTTGGGGGGTTGTTTTGCTGGGGAGGTGGGAACATGATGGGGGATGTGCAGGAAGGATGCTCTTGACAATCTGGGTGCTTGGCTTGCTGAGCTTTGCCCTTCATTGCTTTGAATGGGCAACCAAAACCACGTTTAAATAAAAATAGCTGTGGGTAAAGGAAACAGTGGTGAATGAGACAGGGCAGGTACCAGCTCTGGCCCTTCTCCTCTCCGATTTGGCCCCACTCTCCACCCGTGTGCTAGGAACATCCCAGCCTGGCTCCTGGGGCAAGGTCGTGGCTGCAGGGGTGCTCACTGGAGCCCTTCTCATCCCACCCCTGGCTTGGAAAGCCCTGGCACTTGACGCTGGAGGAAAACTTGCTGGTGCTTAATGCATCAGAAAAAAATGTTTAAGGACAGTTTATCCACATGAAAACAAGCTGCTGGCAGCTCTGCCAAGGCCGGTGGGAAGGACTGAGCTGGTCTCACACACCTCTTTTTCCAGGCATGTAGGACATCCATCCCTTCCCCTGCTCTTCTCCTGCTGTCCCCAGGACCATGTCCCACCTGCCCACCCCTGTGCTCACTCCCCACTTATCTGGAAAGGAAAACCATGGGCTTTCTCCAGGTCAGACAAGACCCACACACATGTGAAACCTGGGTGGGGATTTAATGACTGGAGGTTTGTGCATGTGGTGCTCAGCTTGGTCACCACCCTTTGCCCAGCCACCAGGACGTTGTACATGGGGAGCAGGGTTGGGCTGGTCTGCTCTCCTTGCATGAAATCCCAGGGAAGAACACGGTCCTGATCCAGGGGGACTGCTGTGAAGAAGGCATCTCCTTTTCCTAGCACCAGCCTGAGGGTCTGCTCCCGTGCAGAGCTGGAGGTCACTGAATGTGCTGCCCCCCCAGCAGTGACCTGGCTGCTCCAGGCATCGCCTGCACGGCTCTTCCTCCCCTGGCCTCTCCTGGGACACTGAGTGAGGATTTTCAGGGTGCTCTGTTCATTCACAAGTCCTCATGAGTTCCCCACTGCCTGGCCCAGCATGGCAGGAGGAGTCGCTCTCCCAGCGTGGGTGGGATGCTGAGGTCTCCGAGCCCTCTCCCTTGGTCTGCAGCAGCTGTGTCTCTCCTCACCCTGCCCTGCTGTTAGCTCTCCTCAGAGGTGTTGTTGTGGGAAGCAGAGCAGTTCTCCAGTTCCTTCGTGAGCCCTGCTGAGCACTGTTCCACTTTGACTTTCTTTCTTCCTCTCATTGACTTCTTAGCTCCTGTAAACAGTGAGATGATCACAGGAGTGAACCACAGATTTACACGTAGGACATCAGCGTGGCCTCAGCCCAAAATAAGGACAGCACAGGAGGAAGCAAAGCTCAGCAAAGGGAAGGTGAGGAGAAACGCCTTGCACACAGGTACCTGGGAGAGGCTGTTGTGACCCTGGAAGCAGAAACATGGGAAGCAGAAATAAGCAGAGGAGCTGCTGCAGGAGTGTACCTGGGAGGGTACCCAGACCAGAGGGATGCATTTCTTGGCTGTCTCCCCCTTCCAGCGCAGCACATGGCACACAGCACATGCTGAGAGGGGTTATGTGGCTCTCCATCACCCTGCTCCTGCCAGAACAGCCTCCAGCCCTCACTCAGGGCACTCCCACCCAGTCCCAGAGGGTTGGATGGTGCCCACCCTGGGGAGGACAGGGCAGGTCCCTCCCCATTGCTCTGAGCAGCTGGTTTAGTGGAGCAAACCCTCTTCTCTCTAGCAGTGATGCTGTCCCTCAAGTGAGCAGGCACCTCAAAAAGCCAGGCACAGAGCAAGGGGCAGCACTTGCCTGCTGAACAAGCTCCATGCTTAAGCTACACCCCTCTTTACATTTCCAGTTGGGTCAACATCTCCCTGTCTTTACTGATGGTACAAAGGGGCTTCATAGCAGATTAGTTCTGACAAAACACTTTTTAAGGCTTGACAGGCAGACGGTGTTACCCTTGCCCTTATCAGGAGCAGTCTTCTGCTTGTTCACCTGTAGGAAACAAGGGTACAACACATTCCTCTGTCAGCAGGGACACCTCTGCACTGGAAGATCAACAGAGCTGGCAGCAACCTTTCTCCAAATGTCAATAACTCACCCCTGGGAATTTGGCCTCTCCAGTCACAACCTCCCTGACCAGCTAAGCAAACACGAGGACTGTAGCCCTGTTAGCTTAGGTGTTTGGGAGTTTTCCCCTGGCCACCCTGCCCCAGCTGCCCTGGCTAACCTTCAGCAGGGGCTCCTCTGGCTGAAGGAATCCAAAGACCCTGCAGGGTCACCTCAGGCAAACCTGTGCCCTCGTGGAGGAGCACCCTCCTCTCTGCTGTGGGGAGGGTGCTGGTGCCCTTGGGCATGTCCCACAGCAGCTCCTTGGGAAGCAGCAGAAGCTGTTAGCCCTGAGCTGATGCCTCGAGGAACTCCTCCTCCTTACCTTTTGTCCAGAGGTCCTGTCCTCTTTTTCTCTTCTTCTGCAGCACATGAGTTTTGTCTTTGGTGCAGCAGTATTTCCCATCAGCCTGGGTTTCCTGTAGGGTATTATCTTCATATGGTGCAGCTACCTGTACCAAGAAGATGAGGAGTCAGCCTACAAACTACCCTGCTGATGGGCTGGCATTGCTGGGACCCTTGTGACCATGGAGTGGTGAAAAATGCTGTTCTTCCCAAACCCTCCTGACTAGCTGGAAGAGGTGATACCCCTACCCCTCAGCGACAAGGTGGGTAACTGTGGGAATGGGCTTTGGCACCTCATGTAGGAAGAGCCATCACCTTCAGGAGTGACCCTCTTGGACCCGACAGCCTCAGCCAAGGAGCTGAGCAGAGCAAACGAACCTCGCTGTCCGTTGTGTCTGGCTCATCAGATTCTTGCTTCCCAGACTCAGCATCATCGTCATCTATGGAAACACAAGAGGGAGGGGTTTTGCCTTGTAGGGAGCTTGAGAAGCTCATGAGGAGATGATGCAGACCCCCAGCCCAGGCTCTCGAAGGCCATTGAGGCAGAAAAGAGATTCAGCAACATGCTGTGTTGCAGAGCAGAGGTCCTGTGAGCTGCCTGGCTTGAAATGAATGTTCGTGGGAGATCCAACAGGACTCTGTTGGGGGACCAGCTCCCAGTGAAGCTGTATCCATAGGACTTTGCTGCCTCAGGGTCACAAATGCTGCCCCAAAGTCCATGGCTGTGTGCAGGTTGGGAAGCTGAGGGGTACTGAAAACCCCAGACTGCACCTGCCCATTCGAGACCCAGGTGAGGAGCAGCGTGTCTGGGTAAGGAGGCCAAAATGGACAGCCCAAGTTTGGCTCCTGGTGGGGAACACGTGCCAAGGAGCAGAAGAAGGAAAGCCGGGGGAGCTGCTTCCCTGCCCAGAAAAAGGATTTTGCTGCACGCAGACCCCAAGGCCACAACCCCAGACACGTACCCACACACACCAGGCACGGAGTGGAGCTGCCCAGGCCTGGGACCAAGCCTTGCAGGGTGGCATCACCCCCTGCACCCCCAGCAGCACACCCCTGCTGGCCGTGGAGGGGCAGGAAGGGCTGGGGACAGAGCTGTGCCCTCTTCCCAGGGCATGGCAGGACCTCAGTACTTCTGCTCCTGACACCCGGGTCTAGGTGGGGTGGGACCGTGTGCAGGGCAGCCCCCTTGCTGCCCCTGCCCCAGTGGGAAAGCAGCCAGTGCTGCTTCCAGGCACTCCTAGAGCCTGATCCCGACCTCACTTTGTCCTTTTGTGGGTTAAGGTTCACTCCTGAGTGCCAAAGTACTTGTGCTGTTTCCTGGGCTTTGTGTCAACCTTAAGGTGAGGATTGAAGAAAGTCCTGTATTCCCACACCCATAATGCAATCAGCTGAGATTCTTCTGCTATGAGGATATCTCCTTAGCATGGAAATCACAGAGGAATCCCTTTTTTCATTCTTTTCTTTCTCCACTGTGCAGAACCCTGCTCTGGAGAGTGTTCCCAAACCGCTCCGACACGCCCAGACCAACTAATCCTGGCGAGCTCAACTTTCTGGCCAAGCCAGTAAGACTGGTACCAAGCAGCACTCAGCAGACGTGCTTCCTGCTCTGCTCCCCATGGC
>NW_008586896.1:347-1637 GCF_000691845.1 Merops nubicus | reverse complement strand
GCTGCCTCCCACCCCCCCACCCACTCACCCACCCTGGCAAACCTGGCACCCGTGTCCCGCGGCGGCTTCACCCCAGATGAAGGGTGCTGCTGGTTTTGGGAATGGAACCAGCTCCTACAGGGCATGGAGCAGGGAATGGGAGGAGAGCATCCTGCCCTACCTGCTGCAGGTGCCAGCATCCCTTGCTCCACGTTCAGCCCTACATGCTGTGCACGGGGATCTGTGGAGCAAGGGAGCACAGGCAGGGCTAGTTTTTCCAGTGCTAGTCCTCCAAACCTCTTGCATATTCCCTGTCTCTGCTGGGGTGGCTTCTGAGCTTCTGCTTCCCTGAGAGGGGTGGGTAATGATGGAGCAGCAAGATTGTCTTCTTGCAGCCCGTGGTGGAGTGGGCTTTGCCAAGGGGTTGGTCCTCAACTGGCCTCTTTAGCTCCTGGGGAACTCTGTGCCACCAAGCAGCTGAGTGCAGGATGCTCTGCAGGGGGTGCAAGGGCACCCCAGGGGTGCTGGGTGGAGATACTGGGCTCTTCTCTAGAACAGCCAGGGCTATGTGCTCCCTACAGATACGAGCCTGAATTTTGGGCATCCCTAGGGTTGAAAAGGGACCCTTCTAGAATGGAAGCGTGAAACCTGAATGGTTCCTGATGGCCCAAAGGAGCTGAGAGCCAGGAGCTCCAGGGGCCCTGGGAGGGAGGGTGCTCTGTGTAGGTTCACTCCTGTGGTGGGCAGTGGGGATTGAGGGTGCCTGCAGAGCCCAGCGCAGAGGATGCTTCACCAACAGGCACCTTTTGCTCTCACCCTCTCAAACATGACGTTTCCCCGGGGCTTTTTACCTGCTTCTCCCTGCAGAGCAGCAGCAGCCAGCCTCACCCCGCTCTCCAGGTCACTTGGTGTGGAGTTGTTTGTCGGTCGTGCCTGTGGGAGTATGAGCTGAGGGCACAGGGGGCACAGATGCTGCTTTGCCAGGTGGGGGAAAGGACCATCCCAGCCCCCACGTGACGACTGACACCCATGGGGACACCCCTCCAGAGCTGCTTCTGTGCTCTCGTGGTGTGCTGCAGGGGAGCTCAGCACCCCTCCAGTGCCAACGGGTGCTGCCTGTCCTGCGACCTGGACACAAACCCCACTGAGGACACTGGAAATGGGGAATGAGAGCCAGGGCTGGGTGACAGTGGCTCTACCACCCACAGATAGGTCCCCAGCAAAGCCACCCTCCCACGGGACCTTCACTGGCGGTATTAATCATAGAATCATAGTGTGTCTGGGCTGGAAGGGACCTCCAAAGATCATCTA
>NW_008586896.1:0-337 GCF_000691845.1 Merops nubicus | reverse complement strand
GGGTACATCCCCAACTACATCAAGCTACTCAGAGCCTCATCCAGCCTGATCTTGAATGTCCCCAGGGATGGGGCCTCTACCACGTCTCTGGGCAACCCATTCCAGTGGTCTATCACCTTCATACTGAAGAACTTTTTCCTAATGTCTAACTTAAATCTCCCCTTTTCTAGCTTAAAGCCATTACTCCTCGCCCTGTCACTACAAACACGGTGGCATAATGGTGCCAGCACCGGTGCTGGACACCCTGGGAGGGGGAAGAGCCCACGGCTGGTGCTTGAGCTGTATGGGATATGAGCTGTACTCACCACAGCTGCCTCCTCCTCCTCCTCCTCTTCCT
>NW_008586895.1:657-2637 GCF_000691845.1 Merops nubicus | reverse complement strand
GGGGGCGCAGCCAGCCTGCCCCCTGCCCCCTGCCCTGCCTGAGGCCGCAGGGACGGGCGTGCTCCGGAGCGAGCTCTTGGTTACGGGGTTTTCAAGGCGCCAGAGTGAAGTTTGACCCCATTTTGTGGGGATGTGAATGACCCTGTGGCTGGAAGGAGTGGTTTACTAAACAGCAACCTAAACATTTTCCTCTGTGACATTCACCCATAGGCACGGCCATCCTAACTGTTGCTCCCCAGTCGGTGCTTTGAGAAGGAATACAAAAACACACGTTCTTGCTGCATTTTTGAACGTAGGTGCCTGTGCTGCAGAGGGAATGCTCTGCGTGCAGCTGGGTGCCCTGTCATTTACTGCCTGTTTTCCCACATGCCCTTGCAGGGATCCACTGAACAAAGTATGGATCATTCACCTGAAATTTCAACATATATTTTTTTGTTCTCAGAACTTTTTGGTTTTTTTTTCTGTCAGAGTTGTGTCTGTTTCTTAGGCAGCGTTGAAAATGGGACTTGTCAGTGCATTACCTATTTTTTATGTCAAAGTTTTCTTCTCCTGACTTTTAGGTGACAACATCAGAGAGTTCTTGCTGAGCCTCAGATATTTTCGGATCTTCATTGCCTTGTGGAATGTCTTCATGATGTTCTGCATGATTGTGTAAGTAACACTGTGCAGCAGCTTCTCATGTGTCCACAGGGAGCCACAAACGCTGAGATTTTTCTTGCACGTGTATTTCTTTTTGGTTTTCTTTCTCCTCTGCTCTATTGTTCCATAATTTGTTTCCATTTCACTTATTTCAGTCTTCAGAGAGGCACTGGTTGACCTCACAGGCACTGTGGGCACCCACAGTGCATGAAAACCTTCTCTGGCAGCACGTGAGTCCCTCGCCCTGGGATGCACTGTTCCTGCTTGTGGCTTGCTCAGATCAATGCCATTTGGACCAGCATTTCTGTTTAACTTTTGGGATGTTTTCCATTTTAGCAAGGCAGGGGAAGCCCCAGCAAGTATTAGAATGGAGTCAGCCTGGAGAGGAGTCTGTGGAGAGCAGAGGTTTTAGTCCTGAGGGGGAGCAGAACTCCTCTGTGCCGGTGGCGGGGACTGCAGGTACCAGCCTCTCATCTGCTTTTTCTTTTGCATCCACTAGGTTATTTGGATCTTGAAACTCATCCACAGACACGCCTGTCAGCTTGGAAGGGACTTTTGGCTGGACACTGAACTTTTCTCTGAAGCAGAAGATCGTTATGCTCTCAAAACACAGCACTGGGGTCGTGGCCCGGGCTGCGGCGCGAGGTCCCGACGTGCCCGAGGGAGGGGCCACGTCCCTCCCCTCAGCCAGCCCTGCCGTGGCACAGGGCACCCTGGGCACCGAGCCCGGGTCTTCCAAGTAAAATTATTTCAAGTTTACTGGTAGAAAGAGAACTTCCAGTTGTTTCCCTAGGCTTAGGGTGCAGCACAAAGCAGGGTGAAATTGGCGCCTGACTGAAGACCACGGTCTCAAACTGTGGCAGTGTTAGTGACTCCCAGCTCTGGACGTGTCTGCTGAGCTCACCACTGACTAGGGAAGTGGGAAATCACACTTCTTGAATCTCATTTTTAGAAACCTCTGCCAAGTATTGGTCTAACTTCTCACTATTCCATGTAGTTTTGTGGGAGAAATAGAAAAGGATGATGCAAAAAAAAAGGGATTCTCATCTTCTTACTGTTTTTCCAACAAAATGCTTTTTAAATTAAAATTTCAATTTTTTTTTTTGTTTTCTAAGCAATATTTAAGGGATTTTGAATAGTAAAAAAAGCAAGAATAATTCTATAAGCCAGTGCTAAGGGGTAGTTTTGGAATAGTCTTGGATTGGGTTGAATAAAGTTGTTCTATTTAAGGGTAAAACGTCTTCTCTGATGTTGTGTTCAGGCAAGAGAAATCAGTTCAGTGTTGGTGTGGGTTTTGGGAGGTTTTAGCTCATCTTGTAATTGTGTCTGGCTTCTCATGTT
>NW_008586895.1:0-638 GCF_000691845.1 Merops nubicus | reverse complement strand
GCCTCCTTGACTTGCAGCAGCACCAAGATAATTTAAGAGCGAGCGCAGCCCTGGGTGTCTTTTAAATCAAACTAAACTATTAGTGGAGCTTCCTCAGCCTCAATTTCTTGAGCTGACTGCTGAGGAGGAGAGAGAGGCCTCATTTAAATGATGCTGAGGCTCAGGTTTTGGAACATGCCTGGAATTTCATCCAGATGCAGTGAAAGCAAACCCAAGCTTGCCCTGAGCCGTACAGGGGAGGGTGGGAGCCCTCTGGTTTGGACTCAGGGTTTAATTCTGACCTGGAAAACTGGTCGATCCCGTGTGGCACTGACAGTCTGCTTCCTGAGGGGCACTGGGAACACGGCGGGCACAGGGAATGGAGGATTTGGCTCCACTGGGAAAGGAACTCAGACCATTTAACTGCTTGAAACAGGTACCGTGGCTCGACGGCGTGTGCTCCCCTCAGCACCCCAACTGCTCCATCGAATAAAACTTGTCACTCAGCTCCTGAGCAGGTGCTTTAAAAGCTGCTACTAAAGCTTTGAGCCTTTAAATGCTTTTGGAAGTCTCAATGCCGGGCTGAGCCCAGCCTGGCACAGGGATCCTACTGCTTTAGGAGCAAGTCCTTCCAAAAACCTTCTGCTTGCGATTCCTCC
>NW_008586894.1:417-651 GCF_000691845.1 Merops nubicus | reverse complement strand
ATAGACTGTCCCAAAGATCAAGGCTTGATAAAGTTGAATAATAGAAAATAGAGCTGATTTATAAAGCTCTCGTTATGGATTTTTAAAGAAAACATATTTTTCTTCTCTTGTTTTTGGAATCGAGAGCTACTGAAATCAAACTTTCAGAATTGGTTTCTTGTAAGGTCAATGAAATAAAGTTGGAATTTTATTGCTGTTGGTGGCACTGAGTAAATAGCTTCTGATGCATTCCAC
>NW_008586894.1:0-375 GCF_000691845.1 Merops nubicus | reverse complement strand
AAGCATCAGCGCTACGACGTTCTCATCTGCAGAATCGTGAAGGTGAGTTCATAAGTATATAGCTGTTTGCATAAGGGCACTTTGGGGATGTTTTTGTGCTGAAACAAATGTAGCTGGAAACTTTTACTTTGAGTTACTTATAAAATGAAGAGTAGTTGTATTTGTGAAGCACAGCTCTTGAAGGAGACTTTGGGATTCCGTTGGGAAAATTGTTGTCAACTTGCAGTGATTTTTCTGTAGGAAATAATTGATAAAATTTCTAGGTAAGAACTTAGACTTGTTACCAGTGACATTACTTTTTTTTCTCAGTATTTCTTAAAAATGGTTTTACCTTATTATTTCCACAGTTTCAGGACTTAAGGAGACCTAATCTCA
>NW_008586893.1:0-232 GCF_000691845.1 Merops nubicus | reverse complement strand
GCCTCCTGGTGGCCCTGGCAGGCCCCCAGAAGCCCCCCCTGGAGCCTTCTCCTCTCCAGGCTGCCCCAGCCCAACTCTGAGCCCAATTCTGACTGAGTCCACCTTCTGGAACAGGAAGGGATGGGAAACCCACCCCTGAGGGTGCCAGTAGAGCCCCATGCCCACAGCACCCCGCGTGGGACTCACATGCCCCACGTAGCAACCAGCTAATCCACCCAGCAGCCCCCTCACT
>NW_008586892.1:0-42924 GCF_000691845.1 Merops nubicus | reverse complement strand
TATGATTCTATGATTCTATGACATTTGATAATTATATTCTACTCCTGATTTTGGTGCGGGTTTCATTACAAGACAAAGAGGTACACCAAGCACTTTACAATTTCTGCCCAGTCTTCCTTCAAGTTTTGGTGGCCAACATCCTGCAGAAGCGTGCTCATGCCTACTACTGACCATTCTTTTTTCCATGTGTAGTTACCTGGCGATATTATCACAGATTCCATGGCCTCCATATTTTGCAGGCTCCACTGGTGCCCCAGCTTTTCTGACCATAATTTTAAGGGTCAATCGTTTACCCTTCATACCAGCAGCTTCAAGTCTACGCTGGATTTCTTCTGAGAGGCTCAGAAGGAAAGCTTCTGCTTCCTTAGGCTGAAGGACAAAACCAACATGTTTAGACAATCACTAGCTTTCAAATATTGAAGGTAAATTATTACAGGTTAATTCAATCCAGATTGTGTAAACTTAAAAGAGCAAGCTGACTCACAGGCAATTGTCTTATTTAACTTCAAGTGTTTTGTTTACATTGCAGGTCACTGAATTTAGGTGAAATGGTAGATTCCTACCCTGATGCTGAAGTAAACAGGAAATACTAAGTCCTTTTGGAAGCAAGTCTTAAAAAAATGTGATTAGAAACATCAACACAGAATTGCAAGTCTATTTTCAAGCACACATCTGTAAGATGAAGAATGAAGGGCTTAGAAGGAAAATCTTTTTCACAATGAGGAAAGTTAAGCAGTGGAACATGTTGCTCAAAGAAGTTGTGCAGCCTTCATTCTTGAAGGTTTCCAACACCAGATTGGATAAGGACATGAACAACTGTTCTGATCTCACAGCTTCCCCTGCTTTGAACAGAAGGCTGGACTACACAACACAATGAGGCCTCTCCCAACCTGATTTTTCTGTAATTGTTTAAGTTCTCAACAAAGAGACAAGTTATTTTTTAATACAATTTTGTCAACACCTCCCCCCATCCCCGGGCCAGTATTTGTAAAAACTCTAATAAGAGTAGCTGGTGATGGTTTCAGGCACTGGCATCTTTGAATTATCAGCATTTAAATGAAAGAGAACGCTAGGTGCTGACAAACCTACTGCAGTTCTCTTTTTCAGTACCAGACTTGTATAATGAACACAGAAGATAGCTAATTTTGTGCAAGCATCTTTTCGGTCCAATACTTTTGCAGTCTCTCCTCTCATTTTATTGTTTTTTCTCCTACTTCTTCATTTTCCTCATTTCTGTTTGGTGGCTATAATGGTGCTCTAACAGATCAAAGTGTAAGTGAAAATAATCAGAACATGAGAAGATTCTTCTCCAGCTGAAGAAAGTCACTGCAGAAAAGTAAGTTTGTTTTAATTTACCTGTGTAAACCTTATTCCATAGTTGATTTCTGCTGAAACAGATTTTCTTTCTTTTTCTGTACGAACAGGTCGATCATCCAAACCACGACAAAATCTGTAGAGCATTTGCCCTGTTTTTGGACCAAATTCTTTTTGCAGTTTTGACATTGAAGCACACTGCAGATCTCCACAGGTTTTAATTCCCAAAGAAGACAGCTTAGATTCCATTGTCCTGCCAACTCCTAACAACAAAGCAATTAATTGTTAACTCTACAGAATTCACACCCAGTTAGGTTTTGAATAAATAAAATTTGCCTTTTTAAGCAAATACGACACTAGGTCGTATCAAATTAATAAATAAATATACATCATAAAAAATAAATTCCCCTCAATAAAACATGGTCCAAATGGAAACTTTTTTTCTGTCATCACCTGTATTTCTTTAATCTACTTTATCTATTTAGTTTAATATGTCATACTGCAGCGTGCCTTTTTATTTCTGGGTAAAATATGAATGATTCCTGCTTGCAAATCTTCTTGACAAGGTACTGCCCATTACTGAGAATATAGCTCTGAACACAACACTCAGTCCAAAAGGAGTGACCAACATGTAGTATGTTTTGCTATCACATGCGAGTGATACAACCTAAAAGAAAATGAACAAATATTTTGACTACTGTTCCTGTGTTTCCTAGGTATAAAAATTATATATTGAGTAGAAGTGATACCATACCTGTACTACTTGTGCTTTGAATTACCAAGCACTGGAAATTGTAGGTATCCATGGCAACGGCACATATGTATGACAAACTGAAGTCTATTTCTGCGTTTTGGACAGGTGGCCCGTTGCTCCCAAAAAATATTAGTCCTGTGAGTTTACACTACCAACGTCAGTGAAAGTTAGAAATCTCAGGTAATCAGCTTCTATCTTTCATAATCTGCTTCTTTGTCTAGGTGGCGTTATTGACAGAAACACTAAAAAGTTTTTACTTTGAACATGGAAGTGAATTCTGAAAATTTAAAAATACTGCAGTCAAAGCACAGTACTATATGAATACTATATGAATAATTTTCTTCTATAAGGTATGCCAAAGAGAAATGGTGCTGTGCTGTAAATTATGTTTGGCCATGGAAGGGGATACATAAAGAGAATTTCTGGTAAACCTGCATCTGTCCCCGTATGCTATTCCTACCACTTTTCCATTTCAGTGTCTATTGTTGTCTATTTTTTGTTTCTCTTCTTCCTCTTAAACAAAGCAAAAAAAATGCTTGCTCAGTCCCTCTTGCATTATGTCTTTCTCGCACTGTACCACCAAAGTACTGTAACAGTACAATACAGAGTTACCTGCCAGGAAACACTTTGGTTTACAACACTTGCAAGTATTTTCCTGAAACAGTAAGAAAATACAGTAAAGCCTGTTCTTATTCAGCTGTATTCTCTATGTCCTTTCTGTCTATCACTCTCCCAGCATGGTAATGTCAGCTCCCTGCCATCTCCCTGTGACCCCCCACTATGCCTTTGAGAACCTCCCTAACATCTGTTGGCCAGAATGCTTCTTTTCTCCCCTCCAGCTTTCTCCTTGCTCTCCTCTATGTCCACAGACATCTCACTCAATTGCTGTGCTTCTCCCTTACTGAAATATCCTTCTTTCTCCTATCTGACCAAGGAACGCAGAGCAGAAAACATATACTCTGGCTATACATACCATGACTGGGAACTACTGCCAAAATGTACAATAAATGAATTTTGCCTGCCTGTCCCTCAGAGGATCACTCTCCCCTGTCGAGCTGTCATTTTCCACAAAATTTGTGGAAATATTATGTCATTAGAACTTCTGTCTCTCAGTAAGATTTGGCTGAAACTGTCAAAGAGTTCATAAAATTATTAGTACTGTCATACTTGCAAATTATAAATCATAATCACTGCCATAATAATTTCTTCAGACAGCTAGGCAAAAACCAGTTGGAATTTGACTAAACTGTTCTTTAAAAGAATCAACACATTCTGTCACAGTTTGCAGTATATAGTTGACTAAAGATTCTTATACAAAACCTATAACTGCCTGTGTAACTAATGCCTAATGTGTGTTTTAAGTCTACCAGAACTAAAACCTGTCTATGGCGAGATGCAGAGCATAGCAGTGGTAAAGCTCCCACAGCAGCCTGACTTTCCACCTTCCTTTCTGTTTATCAGCCATTCTACTACAGCTCATGTTGAAAACAGAAACACTTTTGTTTGATAACATTCTCCTCTGTCAAACTGTATTTCTTAATTTTCCTTCTGTTCTTATTCTCTTTGAAATCTCAAGAGTTTCAGAGATGCAGCAGAGATTACATAAACTCTTCTTTCCCCTTTTACCTTCATATACTCTCTATTTTATTATGGCATCTGTGCTATTTTTTTTCAACTCCTGATGTTATACACTCCTTTTTAGAAAAAATACTCCTCTTGGGCTAGTTCTCAGTTCTAAGCAAACTCTGCCTGTAACTGACGTTACTCATTTGATTACATTCATTATGATAAAGCAAGCTAGAATTCACTTGAAATGACTCACCTAAATAATTTTATTAAAGAATATAAGGTTGCATAACATACTAAACTCTAAGCTTCTTCCACAGATCATGCTGTGTGAATCCGTAAAATCCTTTACTAAAAAAGATTCTTCTCAAAGATACAAACAGGCCACAGAGATTCTTTTCAGAAATTTCAGAAATTTTCAGAAATCAGTATATCTTCTTTTTTCAGATCATAACCATGGAACAGCAACTAATATTGTTTGATCCAGAACACAGATTAGTTGCTGAATCTGTTTTAATATCAGGAGACAACACATCCCCCGAAAGAAAGGAGTACCTGGAAGACTGGTAACAAGTTGCCCTCTGATAAAATCATCCACTTCTTCAGGTTTTAAGTGATACTGTCCATCTGGTTTTGCTTTACGAGTTGCCATTCTGGCCAGCAGAATATTGGAACCTGTAAAAATGACAAATTAAAATATGTTTGTGGTAACGTCTGTCTTCTCAGGCAGAATACCACAGTTCATCAGTCAAGGAAAAAATACAGAAAGTACAATGAAATTCTTAATCTTTTACAAAGAACTGAATGAAATGTATGAATATATATTTGCAGCATCTAAGTAGCTAGCAGTATTTATGATTATAGCAGTGTAACTGTAGTGGTAACTGCAGTTGCAAAGTTAAAACCAATCAACCAGAAAATCAAAAACAACCAACAGGTAGGAGCAGGACACTTCACTAAGAACACCGAATATATTTGTCCTGGTTATGTTCTACACATGCAGAGACACAGATAAACAGTTATGTGTAAATGACTAAAAAGTTTAGAAGTGTAGTATTTTAACACTGCATAACTTCAAAAAGTCCACTGTGTTCAATGTAAATAATACTTAGAATATACTTGATAGAATTGTCAGCTGTGTGAAACACTGGAATAAAGCTAATATTTTGGCCTGAATATTCACTTAAGAAATACAATTATTTTATTAAATTATTATATGCACTCATAAAGTGTGGTGGGAATAAGACCTTTTTCAGCATTTTTTCTTCCCTGTTTATAGGTTTATTTATGCTCAGCCAATAAGATCTCTGAAACTTCACCCAAAACCATCTATTGCTGCCACTCAAACACCCTAAGATAAAGCAAACTAGTGAAGGTCAGGGGAATTCACAATGCACAGCACTGTGTGTTACTATTGCTCTTCCCCTCCCACCTATGCTCACATTCTTTTTGTCTGTGCTAAAATTTTAGTCAGTACGAACAGTAACAGAGCTTTAACTGCACCCTTTCTCCTGAGAGGTTAAATTGATGAAACAATTAATAACAGATTCCTCATTCAATCTCCTATTTAACTTTGGGGATCCACGTTTTGTCTTTAGAGTACTGAAGATTTCTGATCCTCTTATCTACCAAATATACCAACATAGCCTCTAATACCACAAAATCTCAGTGATTTACCTTCTGCAATGTATTATTCCCACAACACTGAAATAAAATAGGGGAAAACTAATACCTCATTTAACAAATGAGAAACCAAGATGCCAAGATGCAAGACATTTACAGATGAGTGTTTAATCTTTCTCTAGCATTGTTTAAATCAGTTTAGTTTAGCCACTAAAATCTCTCGGGTAAAAGTTAATTTATTCAACTGGCGTAAGCACGTCCTTCTTTAATTTATCTCTAATCAGACAACAGTGTTGAGAGGAGATTTCAACAGTGTAACAGTATCTATTCAAATTTACATTTTATGCTATCAGTACAATTTTCCCACTGGGCAACATATAAATCACCTACACAAGGTATATGTTTCTGGCAGACCATGTTTTTGAAATAAGGTCTCTACATTCATGTAATAGTGCAATTGTTTCCTCTGATTTATTAACTTGATGATGAATTATGAGTGAATAGACAAAGTCCTTGTTGTGTACCTACCATATGAATTTCTAGAAAGTATACCAAAATTATTTTCCAAATTGATTGTTTTTTTAAAAAAATTGTTCATAGACGCTTGTCTCTTTCAATCAGTAAAAGAACTATGATATCAGATTAGAAATTACTGCTTTAAAAATGAATTCCCCTGTTTCTATAGAAAAAAACAAACAGGCTAAATAAGCAAATAAAAAGGAAATTACAAATGTGTTTCAAGTCAAAACAAGACACAAACAGGAATCCAGGGAATTACTGTCTCTGCACTAAGATATCATAAAAAATAAAGGAAGAATTCTGCTTTCAGTAATGAATTTCGCCTTGCCTCAGAAGTAGATTTTGTACAGTTATATACACTCAGTCCATTTATTTGCAGATACTCAACTCTTATTAATTAGGGAAGAAAAGAATGGCAAAAGGAAGGGGCCAAGTGAGAAGAACCCAAGGAAGTATTTTCAGATCTGTGATTTCATATACAATACCTACTACAAATCACGCCAGTCTTTGCTTTCAATACCTTTTAATAGTTATGCTATATCACAACACCCTGTAAACTCTTTCTGCAGTCTCCTATAAGGAACTGAATCTATGCTCATTTTTCTCTTTACTGGAAAAATACAGTAGCATTTCATAAAAATGAATGTAGGAATATCATTATAAAGATAGATTTTCAGCATACTGTCCAGATAATGAAGGAATAGAGATAGCAATTTTAGATCTTTTTGCTTAAAGCTTTCCACTTATGAAGGTTTTCTTGCATTTTTAGTTACACTAACTTAACGTAAAAGGCAGTATATTCTGTATCACACAAACACTCAGTTTTAGCCATCTTATGTAGCTTTAGTACACCTAGCAATAGCAGGCACTGCCTGTGAGCAGAACTGAACTCAGGTACTCACCCATCCCAACAGAAGCAGTGCATTTAGTTTGGGCTTTGATTTCGGTGCGGATAGCATGTGCAAGTTCATCAGGAGTCAGCCTGGTCTCTGTAAGGATCTCAGTGATATCTACTAGTGCTTCATCACAACTGACTGCTTCGATGTTATGAGTATAGCTAGCAACACAAAGTAAAGGAGGTGAAACACCAGCAACAGCTCACCATCTGTTAAAACAAATATGTAGCAAATAAAGTCTTCCTTTTGTGGTGGCATTTCCCTGCTTATTTTGTATCACACATCACTTACACACTAATACTACAATGGCAATGACAGTAACATTATTACTGTAAAACTTCAACATGCATCACAATTTTAAAGGAATGGCCAGGGAAGGAGCTGAATACTTATGTTTCATTGACAGTAACAAATTTCCAGTTTTGTTCAAGTGCATTTTAAACCAGAAAGTATAGAATCATAGAATCCTTTAGGTTGGAAGAGACCTTTAAGATCATCAAGTCCAACCATTGAGCCAACATTACTAAGTCCTCTGCTAAAACAGATCAGAATCTGTCAGGGTTGGAAGGGACCACAAGGGTCACCCAGTTCCAACCCCTCTGACATGAGCAGGGACACCCCACACTACATCAGGCTGCCCAAAGCCTCATCCAGCCTGGCCTTAAAGACCCCCAGGGATGGGGCCTCAACCACCTCCCTGGGCAACCCATTCCAGGGTCTCACCACTCTCATGGTGAAGAACTTCTTCCTCATGTCCAGCCTGAATCTGCCCACTTCCAGCTTTGCCCCATTCCCCCTAGTCCTGTCGTTACCCAATATCCTAAAAAGTCCCTCCCCAGCTTTCTTGGAGGCCCCCCTAAGATACTGGAAGGCCACACTAAGGTCACCTCGGAGCCTTCTCTTCTCCAGACTGAACAGCCCCAACTCTCTCAGTCTGTCCTCACAGGAGAGCTGCTCCAGCCCTCGGATCATTCTCGTGGCCCTTCTCTGGACATGCGCCAGCAGGTCCACATCCCTCTTGTACTGGGGGCTCCAGAACTGGATGCAGTACTCCAGGTGGGAGTAGTTTCTAGTAGACATCATTTCAATAGCCCATTCTTAAGTTACTCAAAAAAAACTCTTGAAAGAATCTCACTACTAAGTAGGGATCTGCTTCTCATAGTGTAATCACTTAAAAAATTTAACGACTCCTTTGGAAGTCAGATATTGACTGTTTACAGGATTTGGCTTCCAAGATAAAACCAAAAAAGCTCAGAAGCACGGTGCTCAGAATAACAAAAAACCTACATAAGGAAGATTTCAAATAGGAATGGCTTTATTGAAGCTGAAGAGCAACACGGACGTGCAAAGACTAAAATGTATAATAGCATTCAGCAGTGGCAATTAAAATATGATTGATAACCTTGCCATGAAAGATCATGTAAACAAACAGCACATATTACCTTGCTAATATTTCATATACTGTCCGTGCAACTTCTTTGTATGCATCAAAATCATAGGAAACTGCTTGGAGATTTGGGCACAACTTTTTCGCTTGGCCAAAAAACATTCCATTCTTTATGCCAACTTGTCTAAAATTAAAGTAAAAACCAACCAAACAAATAAATATAGTACTCATTTTTCCACAAATTAATATGGGGTATTTTCAAATGAAATATTTGTCTTTTCCCACAAAAAAAAAAAAAAGAATTATCAATAAACAGGAATTTAGTCCAACTACTAGCAGTTTAATAGGTAAGAAAAATAACTGCAAATAAAGTATCTGAATTAGTTGTATAATACTCAGTCATGCAGCATGAACAGCCCACCTTTGGGAACGTGTTTAAGACAAAGTCTCCCAGAAAGCACTACTTGCTATCTTCTGTTTCAAACTAAATCCATAAATATACTACAGTGACTCAGGTAACTGGATTTTATGCTTCACTGTGCAAGCTTACAAAATTATGCTCCCGTAAATACAAACTGACTTTTTGAGATACAAATATAAGCCTGTCTGTCTTAGTATGCTTGAGAAATATTCCAAAGAAGGAATAATTCCTGAAGTATTACTGTCATCAGAGAAGAAAAATCTTATCTCCAACACTGTGCTTGTATTTATGACAAGTCACTTCATTCTCTGAATATTTATAAGCTATTTATTTGGGATGCTCAACATAATCTGTGCAAGAACTGGTTTAAGTTTATTAATCACAGTTACTGTCCGATTTTAACTAAAACCTTCAGTAACAAAGTGTTCTTAATTCCATAAAAGAATGCAATCCTGATACAAAGATGTAAAGGTAACATTATGAAATCAACAATATCACAGTGAAATGGCATAAGGTTCAAGAAAACAACATGTAGGCCAGGCTGAGAGCTATTAAGCAGTGTTTGCCTTAAAAAGCAGACCTGTTAATTTTAACAAACCTATTTAACTACACCTTTTGAAAACATAAAAAACCCCACCAAAACACATCTCTAAATAAATTTAAAGAAACCGACTTAACAACTGTCATTTGCGGATGTTTTATGCCTATCTGTATGAGATTTTAAAGCAAATTCGTATGTAACTTTTACCTACCTGGCTTCATAACTACAAGAAGCTATTTCAGCCATGGACAGAACAGTGAGATTGATGTCAGCTCCATTCACATGTGTGGAATCCGGATGTTCCCAGACAGACGAGTCCAGTTTATCAGGTACTCTAATTTCTGCTTGGAAAATAATGTGTTTTTAAATTATTTTTCTTAAGAGTTTAACAGAATGAGTGTGAATAAAATTATGGATTTTATTTTACACAATTTCTATACTGCTACCTGTTGACGAAGAGTTTCTTAATACTGTATTGACTGATAGCATGGTCCAAAAAAACCAAACCAACCAAAACACCTCCCCCCCAGGCATCTCTCTCTGCAGCTAGGTCCGTACATATTGCCAAGAAAAATATTAAGCTACTGAAAAATCCTGTTTATATTTTTGCCCAAATTACTAGACAGCAGCTTGCTGGTGTCTATATACACCATGGTGTAAAATACGATTGATCTCAGTTAGTTTTAATGACAACAAAATGATAGAACACTGGAGGCTAACTGCTACAACCATACCCTGCAAACAAGTACAAGACACTTTAAAATTTACCAATTGCTTGGCTGAACATAAAAGACACTTTGCTACATTCCTTTTTTACAAAAAGCACAACTACCACCAGCACACAGAAATTATCCTCTGACTACAAACAAGCTTTTCATCATGTTTACTTCTCTAACTTAAAACTATTTTTCTAACAATCTAGATACCACAAAGTGATTTTTAAGAAGTGAAATAACCAGAATGTTAGTTAACTCAATTTAAAAAACACTAGCTGAAACTTATCCTTTTAACGCTCTTACAGGGATATTGACAAAACTTCTGCCATTAGCTCCTAATAATAATTCTCTTACTAGGTTATGTCAACTTCTTTCAAGTATCACCATAAATTTATCCTGGATCAAAATGATACAATTATAAAATTAAAGCCCTGGACTTGAAATGAGACAGACCTTCCCTAATTCATAGAATCATAGAACACTTTGAGTGGGAAGGGACCTCAAGAGGTCACCTAGTCCAACCTCCCTGCAGTAAGCAGGGACATCCCCAACTAGATCAGGTTGCTGAGAGCCCCATCAAGCCTGAAAATTCTACAAAACCTTGCTGCATGCTCTGAGATAATTTTTAAGAGTCCTCCAGGGCCACTGCATATTAGGTACCAGAAATGAATTCCAGGGCGCTGCATACTGGAATCAAGTAAAGCATTTTCTATCCCTTTCTGTTTGGGTTTTCACAGTATATAAACCTTGAAAGATATATGCCTACACTCCAAATATAGATCAGCCTGAAAAAAATGGCTAGATGCAAAAAAACTACTATGCCCTCCCAAACTCTCCATCAGAATCAAAACAAGGTATCACACAGACAAAAGCTTCCATTTACTTAAAATGAAATCCAGTGTGTATGTTATAGCTCTTTTTCACTACTGTAGTCCATTTAATACCATATATCTTTTTAATATAATAAAAATATATTTCTTTAGAGTGCCACAATGCCTAATTATATTTCATGGTACTAAGAACTCACTGAATTGGACTGAAAGAAAACATGGTGCAATGTGCAGATATGAATAGTTATCAGACCAGAGAGAGTGTTGTAATGAGTGAGTAGAGACAGCAGGGGTAGAGCCTGACTCACATGGAAACCTGCTTTTATTCAGAATTTCTAATTTTCTGCACCTTTTTAGGTCTTTAATATTTTAACGTATGATGAGCTCAGTGTTACCTAAGAAGTCTGCAATTGAAAATCAGAGCAAAGTGATGCCCCAAATAAAGATAAGAATGACAAGAACAATTTCTTTAGTCCATGCCTTCCTGTGCCCTGGCCTGAGATGATGCTGTCATCTTGTCTATCTTCATTGGACTCGTCGACTTTCTCCACATCGCAGCTGAGCAGATCCCCCCATGAGCTGATGGAGTCACTTCATGTGAAATTCAGGGCAATGCAGAACACATTGTCCTCAATGGAAGGCAAGGTAGAGAACCTCTCATCAAAAGCTGGGAAACTAGACAGGCACATGGTGAATGTGGAGCAACGGATGGAGAAATCAGAGGCCAGGACCCAAGTCTGTGAAAAAGAAATCGCTGAGAATAAATCTGTGACTAATATGATGGTTAAAAACTGCTGCTCTTTAGAGTGAAAAAAGGGAGCTACTAGGGTTGAGGGAAAGGAAGCCTAGAAAACATTCACATCTTGGGCATCCTGGCCATGGAAAAGAGACCCCAAACTATGAATCTTGATTAACCTATCTTAATCTTCTGCCTTCAGGATATGAATGTTAAAGATGGCATGTATGTAGAAAAGTAATTTCTACTACCCAGAAAGGCTATCTCCAATTTGGAGATTTAGGGTGAGAATGATAGCAACTTTTATATTTAAAAGCTATATATTTTTGGATGAGTTCAAACAAGAAAAACCATTTCATAAAAGATTGAAGATTCTGTTGACACTAGGTACTGGTCTAGCAATGCAGAACAAAGGCAGGAACCAGTATCACTAAAGAAGTAATTTCCAATTCTGAAAACAAAACAAAAAACAAAAAAAAAAAAAAAGGAAGCAGCTGAAGCAGCAGAGTTCAGTACTTGTTAAAAGTGATTCATAAGAGTTAGAATTTATTTTTTTGTTTTCTTTGTGTATGGTTTTGTTTGTTTTAATTTGGAACTTTTTTTCTAATAAGCAAGACACAGAGAGGGCAAAAACAACAGCCTGGAAGGCATGAAGCATCAAAAAAATGAAATGGGCTCCATGCTGAAGCATGGAAGTAAAAATATGCTCATGTTCAAGTTGGTCCAAACTACTTTTTAATTTCATTTACACAACATACCCCCAAACAGAACTGTGTATGTTTAACAGGATAATTTATCATTCTGTAATTTAGATATTTCAGAAAAAGTACTTTCCATGTGATACACGTGCCTACTGGACCACATTTACCTCTGGCACAGCACAATTAAACACATGTGGTGAAGTGTGTCACATATGCTTTCTAAGATACTGTGATGTTAGAAAAGCCTAACCTGAAATTCCACCTTTCCAGCTATGACCTAAATGTATTTTCATTTCCCCCAAAAGAAGACAAGCCATGTACTTCGGAGAACACAAGCAGAAACAACAGGTTGTCATTTGTGTTGATAAAACCATTGTACATGAAGATTAAAAGAATGACTCAAAAAATATTATGAACTGCAGCTAATGAGATAAACTATAAAAAGAGTATTAGGAAAAAATCCTTTCACCAAAACAGTAGGTTGCACACCCAGACACAGTATCAAGAAGGAAAGAGCTAGCTGCCTGCCTGTGTGCAAGCCAGTCAGATTAGATGCTGAAGTTAAAGAAATGAACGTGTGGAAATCCAGAAAAAGCTGCTGCAGTAAGAAACTGAGGTGGTTATACAATGAGGCAACAATCTGCTGTACCTTTAAGCAATAAATATAGTTGAAAAGTTACTACTGAATTTGTGAAACACAAAGAATATGCTAGATACCAGCTAAACTTCTGTAATTTAACTGCCTCTCCAAATATCACTCAATTCTAAGTCACACCCTTATCCACTGTAAGCTCCTAATAAAAGTTATAAAGTCACTATATAAAACTGAGCTACCAATAAATAGCTCATGCAACAGCTACACTACAGAAAATCCAACTCTATAAAAACCACAGCTATCTCTCCAACACTCTGAGATATGACACAGCACGTAAGTCTGGAGCGTACTCCAAAGTCCTTAAAAAGCTAAAGGTCAGGAGGTCCCACAAACACACATTCTACCTCTGTCCTGAAGCTTCTTAAACTACAGCAAAACCACAAAGAAAATGGCATCACTTCCTGTAGTACCTTGTTTCCAGTGTCTTTGAAAGCTGGCAGAGTTTGGTTGGTGTTTTTTTTTTTTTCCCTAGGTACTAACATTTCAGAAACAACCATGGAAGAACAACCTGTCTTTTCCCACCTCTTGTATCAAATAAATAACTCACTGAGGTGTAAACTTTATAAAAATAGTAGTTGCTACCACAAGGTTGCCAAAAAGCACAAGTACAAGGGGCAAAGGAGAAACTCAACTTTGAAATCCAAACTGAAATGAAATAGCAGCTGTTCCTGGCGTAGGCACCTTTTATCAACCTTGTGGTAAAAACTGAGCTTCAAGCTGATTAAGCAGACTGCTGGAGAATAGAGAAATAAGTTGTCAAGGTTTAGCAATATACTTTCTCATCCCAAGTGCAGTTCAGGCAGTATAGTAATCATCAAAGTTGTTAATAAAAGTAGGTTTTGTTTACATTAGTATATTACTACTTGAGGACACAGAAAGTAACAAATTTCTATATTACTGCAGGCAAGTAAGGAATTCTCAACTATGACAGATGCCCTGGTTTTGAGGAAACAAAGTACTGGAGACAGGACTCATTGAAGTTGCACAGGCTTTCCAGAAACCTAGAATTCTCTAGTCCATCCAAATTAACTCATTGTACACAGATACTGTACACACGCAATTCAAAAGCCAGCTTCACACACTCCATTTCTCATGGACCATGTACTGTCATTGGTACTTTTTGATAGCAAAAAAATGTTAGTAGCCATTTAAAATTTATTTTGTACCTTATTCCCCATAATAGTCTTACTCAGAACAAAGTGATCCCAGACAACTTGTATTTATTTCTTATTTTAAGTAATTACTTAACATTATATATTATATTCAACCTCAATGAAAGTTAGCAAAACCTAAAAATTACTCTAAAATAATTCACTTGTATTGGGCAAAGAAGTAACAAGAAGTCACAGTGGTGTGTTATTTTTGAGCCCACAAAACACCATGTTGTCCAAAGAAACTTATTTTCTGAAATCCCTCACACAAAAAATCCAAATTTAGCCACTGTGCACTTCATTAATAAATTTCAAATAAAAAATCTTTGGTAACAGAAGTTAAAAACATATAGACAAATAAGCAAACAAAGAGACTTATCTGTACCTGCTTTGCCATTCAAAAGCTTGCTCTGGTAATATTGCTGTTCCAGCTGGGGGTTTGCACCAGGGCGCAGTGGTGCCTTTCCTGCACCTCTGTTGCTAGTAACAGCTACTGGTTTTCCTGTGGAGAGGAAATATAAGTCAACACCTACAACAGCTCACATTCTAATAATAGCACAACTGAAGTAAGATGATGGAGATGTCCACTTTATTTTTTACAATTTCTTTCAAGCTTATACAGTCCTAGAGCACTAAGGAGCAAACAGCTGTGAAAGTCACTTTGCATTGTGTCTGTGAATTTGCTGCCTTAATTGCAGTCACACATGTGTAACAAGAAAAGCTTTTAAAGAGTGAAAATACAGCCACACTAGTTTGTCTTTAATAGCAAGTATAAATGGAAGCTGTGAAACTTCACCAATGCTCTAATGACTCATTACTTTAAGACACAGCACTGTACTGATTTTAAATACTTTAATAATATTTATTAGCTCAAGTAAACTAGAAGAGTGTATACAAACCAACACACTCAGTTCCACTTGTTTTATTAACTGTACAAAATCAAATCTTTAGTAAACTTTTGATTTAGTAATATCAATACCTCCATAACTTTTCTACTGGAAATTAATTTATACACTGAAAGGTCTGGCAGACTTCTATGGAACAGGAAAAATATTTACAGAAAAGTCCTGTGTCCTTTATATTCCAGTAAGGGAATTTGAAACTTGGCAGGAAATAGTCTTAAAGACCCAAACATATCAGGATTATCTTTGGTACATTTTCTTCCATCTTTAGATAGAGGAGTGCAAAGGAGCTGTATACACAGCTTATTCTCTCTCAAGGTCTGTGACAGCAGGCTGTCAGGTGGTCACCACTGCACCCAGTCCTCAGACTTGTGCATCACCAAAGTTCAGCACTTGCACAGAAGAATTAGTATCTCCATTTCTGAATGGTACACTTATAAAAAAAAAAAAAATCAAAACTTGCTAAGGACCTCCACTAACTCTTCCTGTGCCTGAAGGATGATCACACAACTCAGACTTCTATGTGCCAATTGAATTGCTCATCCCCCAGGTCTTACTACTTCAGGTATATATTTCTTTGTAAAAGAAATTTTATTTTTGTAAATTGCATGTGTAATGGAAAAGCAAATTTCCCTTGAAAAACATGCATCAGACACAAAGAAAATTAATTCAAAGCTTTCACCTTTCCACCCTCCTAGTTCAACAAAGCTCCTTACATTAGCAAAATTATTATGGTATCTGTTAAAACAAACAAACAAACAAACCAACCAACCAACCAATCCCAAACAAAACAGAGAGACCAAAGCCCACTTTTGGTATACCTAGAATTTGACCTCCAATTTCTAACATGGTAAAGTCATGTCTCAATAACATATGTACAGTGTTATATGGAATGGCTACTCCAGTTTTTACTTCTCCTTACTCGAGATGCTAATGGAGAGAGCAAGGAGAACACCAGTTCCTTCTTTCACTTGATTTTGGATTGTGAGAAAGTAAGCAAGAGTATGAAAATTGCATGGTCTGACTAACAAAAACAGCAGAAAAAGAAATTAGCAAGCAAAGTCCACTTCATAAGGCCCGAGTTTAGCTGTGTCTGTAAGGGCTTAGCTGAGTGAAGTGTAACATGGAGAATTAGATACTAACCTTTGAGATCTGGTCTATTTCGGATAGCCACAGACACAAAGAAGCAATCCATATCCACGTGCATTATACAGCTCTGTGGCTTGGCTGAGCTGGCAACAGACACATTACCTAGTATGAAGATACACCAATAGACAAATTGAACCCTAATTTGTACACTTTGGTACTACTCAAAGTAGTCATCAAGTTTCACCGCCTTAAATTATAAAGAGTTTTGTTGCTTCTCACCAAAAATATATTTACATTTACAAAATGATCATAGAAATATAAACAGTAAACACAGCCTAAACTTAAATTTTTTGTTTTCTCATAATTAACAACTTCTACCTAACCCCAGGAGATTAATGCATCCTGTGGCAACTGAATCTTAATTTTGCTATATTGACACTGAATCTGCAACACAGAACTTCACTCCTTTTTGTTCATCAATCAGAAGACTGTTCCAATAGATAAAAAAAGTTTAGCTGCAGTAAGAGGTAGCATTAATTCTTCATGAAACGCATCAAAAGCCATTTCAAACCTTCCATGCAAGTGGATTTTGTCATTGCTGTACCTACACTCATGCAAACATTCAGCAAGGATGAGCAGAATAGCTCCAGACTGAAAAACTTATGCACCTAAACCACTAGAAATCCTTGGGTCAAGAATTATAGAAGCTAAAGGGTTCATGTCCACGTTGCTGACCTACCAGAGGTGGCTTTATCTAACAAAAAAATCTTAATTTGAACAATGCATAAAGCATTAACAGTGAAAACATACTTTAATACTTCAAGTGAATTGTTCTGCTCAACGTCTAATTTAATTACTGAGTAATCAGGAAAATGTTTTCCTGTTTTTAATAATTTACCATTGAACTGACTCTTTGAAAACAAAAACTGTCTTATAAAGGACATATTTACAAATCAAGTGAATGCTTAAGATGCTGCTACCTGTCAACTGAAACACAGCCATTAACTGTTTGAATACTCTAGGCCAAATCAAAGAGAAAATAAAAATATATTAGCTTATATCATATATAGATTCAAAAAATACACAATAAGGTAGTTTGGAAATTAACTTTTTTTGTAACTGGGGTGTCCTAGCACAAACACAGAATCAGTTAATTTATCTAACAGTATTTTTTTAGGATGTGGTAACAGATTGTCCAGCATACGTTCATATGATTACAAGTGAATATTTTTACAGCACAACGAAGTCAGAATCTCTTTGATAGTACAGAGCTAGCCTTTTAATTAAGACTGTAATTGAGAGAATCTAAAGATGCAAAATACTTTATCTATTCTTGTAACACTTCACCTCTCATGAATTACTTTTCCATTTCAGCCCTTGATGTGATGACATAAAACATTTTGGTCACCAGCTAGGTTCAGAAGTCTCCTACGACACTGCTACCCATTTAAACAGACCCAGAGGTATACAACACTCTTACTAACAAACAACAACAAAAACGACTGAGATTTTTGTTCACTTCCAAATGTTACCCATCTGTTAAATTTTCACTCTGAACTATAAGCAGTTCTTCTGTTTTTTCTCTCTAGATTTTCACATTGCAGACTTGTGTATTTAGATATATCTAGTATTTTTTCCCCTTGATCAATCCACATCTCTTGGTAAAGTCAGGAACATTATTCCTACAAGAAGGAAATGAATAGAGACCAGAGTATCACATTAAGTCACATTTTAAGTTTAAAAAACCCAAACAAACAAAACCAAAAGAAGCTGTATCCTCTAGTTTTCAGTGCATCAAAGTCACCAAGCTTTTCCAGATAGCCTGTAAGGTGAACGTTAAATACTGATCTAGTCTCAGACTTTCAGTGTACAAAGATATAAGATATCTTCTCAACATAAACCTGCTTAAACAAGTATCTACCTGTGTCAGTTTTAAGTGCAGACCTGCCTGCTTTCCATTTTTTTAATTTTTCCCTTCCTGGAAAGACACCGCTGTTTTTTCTCTGTAGGCTGTTGACAAACTCTGTCAACTCACACTTCCACGTCGATATATGATGCAGTCTTGAACGTGAATAAAAGTCAGAAATAAAACTACAATCTGAAGGTTTGGACACAGGTAAGGAAGCTGCCTTGCTAGAAGTAGGTACAGAAGTGCTTTTTGTGCTTGAAGGCCCCTGAACAGTGGAGTGGTGAGCACCATTTATTTTAGCATTACTGTGCAAAGATGAAGAAGAGGATGAATTACTCATAGTCCTATGTGGATTCCACGAAAAGTCTGTATTTTTGTTGCTTTGCTGCAACTGCTGCGTCGTGCAGTCTCTAAAGTCACCCATGCCTTTTTCAGTCTTCTCCTCCTCCTGCACAGGGCCTGGAGAAAACCTGCTTGCAACACCGTTGCCAGAGGGCACCAAGCAATCCTGTGTCTTTAAGGCACTGGTAGACGTGTGTGTGTGTCCGTTGAAAATGGCAGCGCTGTCTCTGTGAGACTGAATCCCGTTCTGTTTCCGTCCAGGCAGGATCTGCTCCAGCTCCGTAAATCCAAAACCCCCACTTTCTTCTTCCTCCTCTTCATTCCAGCTGCTTATTCCATTGGGTGCGATCTCGTTTTCCATCTCACACTTTGTAATATGATTTCTGAAAGAGATATGAGTGTTTAATACCTTGCATTTTATTAAAAAAGGCACACTTACAGGTCATTTCAAGTGCTAGCTATTTATCTTCCTAATTGTTATCAGCATATACTTGAGTAGTTTTTACATTTTCAAGACAATTATCTCAAACTCTGAGCCATGTCCTCTCAATGTCACAACATACTGTATTGCTCTACAAAAGATTTCAGATTTGGGGTGTTATTAACACAGCACTACCAGGACTTTACATCAGAGTGGCTAGTATCACACTCACATTAGAAAAGCTACTTCCAAGGCCTTTAATTTGATCAGCAGTCTCCAATCAAACAATAATTATTTACTTGTTAACAGAACTGTCCTACCTTAGATAGCATGAATGCTGCAGGAAAATGCAAACCACCAGAAGGAGTTACCTTTTTATCAAGAGATGTGATTTTCCTTATCTAGTTACAAACAAGCCACAAAAGGAGAAAAAAGAAAGTATATGTAGAAAACTTCTGTTTTAAAAGAAATATTTTAGAGTAATAGATTCTGTTCAAGCCCTATAGATCTATAAAACCCTAAGTGGAATTAAAGACAAAGCCTTCATGAGGTGTGCATACACCTCCAGAACAAAAAAACAACCATCACTTCCAACTCCCCAAGCTAGCAATATAAGTCCCAAAAAAAAAAAAAAAAAAGATGGGCAATAATTAGCTATCCAGTATAACACTGAAACCAGAAAGCCAATTAGCTGTGACAACAATTTGGTTAGGGTCATCACTATCATAATTTATGCTATACATATTATTTTTTAGGAGTTTCATGGTTGAGAGTGGTATATTAGTGGTACATATTTAGTATCAGTGGATAACACAGGTTTTATACTTGTGCTTTTCAGACTAAATTGATATTTCTGGAAGCATGAATAGTCTTCGCATTTAAAAAAAAACATTAACAATGCAATAATAAGAGGTGATGGTGATTGTATCACTCATCATTTGACTAAAGGTAACAAATACTGTTTAGGATATTCACTCTGTGGCACTGGTTTTTCTTAAATACAGACAAACAACACTCATGTGGTAAAGTCTCCTCAACATTATGCAGGACTGGATGTTAAATAAATCATCCGGCTGTAGAAGAACAAAGATCACCATTACAAATCAGAAAGTATATAGTATCTTGTACAGTCCCCATGGCCCTGTCTGAACAGTAGCCTTGAACCAAATGGCCTCCAGAGGTCTCTTACAACTTCAGCCATTTAATAATTTTATGATTCTTGCCTCTAAACAAAAAGCACATGCTTCTGAAAAAGATGCAGGAACCACCCAAAGAGTCTACAGAACAGACTGTTCAAGGGGAAGGTTTCTTCCCAAATTCCAGTTTCTCTGCCAGTTAAAAATTTTGCGGGCATTTTTTGTTCTATTTTTGTCTCAAGGTCTTCTAGGAGAATTTTTTTATATTGTAATTGGATTTCTTAATCCATCCTCTCTCTCAAGCATGACTTAAACCTTGGTGTTAGCATACATAAGGTAAGCTGTGCCTTTTTTTTTAAAAAAAAAAAAGCTAAAGAACAAATGAGTATGCATTTACATTTCTTCCTAGGTGCCTTTAGCAAAAGTAATCAAATCATAACAGTTTTTTGCTTTGGAAATAAAGACCTGCTTTTCAGTGTCACTAGTCAGAACCCTTTAATGTGCATCTGTTGCTTCCATACAGACATGCTACGTCCTAGGAATCCCAGGTCACATTATCAAGCAAAGTGTGGTCCAAAGACTAGAGAAAAGGCTTGGAGTCAAGGTAGCTGTAGCTCTATCCTCAACTGTTTTATGGCTTTTTTTTTAAATTTTAGTGCCTCAGAGTTTCCCTCTTATAAAGCTGAAATTAATTTTTAGAATGCTATATAGTTAAATATCATTATGGGTGAATGATAAGCATCTGCATTACAAGATCAGGAACACTTACACCCTGTTGAGATCTTTAGCTATATTGCTTGGACCTGGCATGGCATCTTCAGGTTTGCATATGCTATTGAAGTTGAGACCCTTCTGAACACTCGACTGCTTGGTGTAAAGCTGATACGGAATGTGCGAGAGGAGACGTCCAGCTTTAATGCTGAAAGGGGAAAAAAAGGAACAAGTTACTACTTAAGACATTTTTTAAAACCTCCAACCTTTTATGGTAAAAAATACCTCAGGTACAACAAACGATTACTTTGGTCTGTACCTTCTGCTGTCCTGCTCTATGTACTTGCAGTCACTCCCACAGCCCCTTTCCCACTATGAACTCGATTGAACTGCAAAGTAATTTGTGACGTGTTCACTGGTACCATGAAGATACTTGCACAATTGTGTTGGTCAGCTGCCGACCTCAATTTCTCTTCTCCAACTGACACAAATATTTAATTTCAAAAACAAAATATACAATGCCCAATCAAAAAGAAACAACCTACTGAGTGGTTCTGCTTATGCTAACTGAAGAACTCTCACCAAACTCTTTAACTTGGCACAATGCAAATGCATGTGTTCCAAGCAACTTTGGGTAGAATTTGAAGGTCAGCTAGAATGTGGTTTACTACTCAAAATGAACTAGTTTTTCCATTCCAAAAGGATAATTACCCCTTCTTGTGAGAAAATTCGCTGAAGAAAGCTAGACAGAAGAATAATTTCCAAATAGACCTTCCATCAATATCTACCACAATCATGCCAGTTCTCTCCTATGTGTTCCTCTATATCTGCCTCCTCTTTTAATTCTTCCACTCAAACTGCAATGATACTTCAGTAACTCCTAAATTCCTTAGGGAAGTCACAGACTTTGAAGCAGAAACCTCTCAAAAATACACCACAGCATGGTTTAATCTCTCCACTCCAATGCCTGCTGCTGGCAGCAGAGATAATGGCATTCCCAGTCTATACCTCACCTCCTTTTCATATTGAACACTGGGTCACAGATGCTGAAACTTCTCACAGCAGAGAAACCTCTCCCATATCAAAGAAGCTTAATATCAGCATTCAGTTTTGAAGATAAAATTGGATTCAAATTTAAAGATAATTTAGCTCAGTGACAGATACTGTTTTTCTGATCAACACCTGAGTGCTTTCTCTTGGAGATGTGCTTTTAACGAGCTCAGATCTGCACTGCTGTCAAGGGAGCTGGACAGGAGAACAAAAACCCTCAGGAGCTTTCTTGATGCAGTTACAGAAGAATGAAGCAGGAGATCGTATTTCCCAATTAGATAAATTAAAAATAGTTAGGCATATACATAAGAGATCTGGTAAGGTTTCTATGGGAATGGGAAGTAAAAACAACCCTAAAAATACATCAGTTAAATATTGTTTGATACACGAATATATCGCATCCATAAAGGAACATTATTTACATTAAACACTGCCAAACAGAGTTAAAAATACACGTGGTAGGGTTCCAAAGCTTTCTTGTACAGAGAGTGGTGATGCAGCAACTAAGCTTTTACAAAGTCTGGTTAGACTGTTTCTCACGTCACCATGTGAAGCTGCATGTATCACCACTCAGGTAATATCTCAAAATCATTACTGCAATTTCAAGATAATAAAACTCCATATTTATTTAAGAACTTGTATTACGTTTTTAGCTGGAGCAGCTGCTTCACTAGACCAATATACAATTGGTTTCTTTTTTTTTCAAACTGCATTGAGATGCAGCAATAGGAATCCTATTTTGAATGCATCATTCAACATCTTTCACCATTCCACATTCCCTGGATCACAAAATCCATAATCAATAAAAAAAATTAGGTTGGAAATGACCTCTGGAGTTCCCTGATCCAAACACAGCTAAAAGCAGGGTTATCTTTAAGGTTAGATCAGGTGGCCCAGGGTTGATCTCCCAGGGCAGAGATCCTACAGTCTCTCTAGGCACCTGTTCCACTGTTTAAGTCTCTTTCACTGTGAAAAAACCTTTTCCTTGTACTCAAAATTTTCTTTGCTGCAACTTGCAACTATTGCTTCTTGTCCTCTTGCTGGCTCCACACTGTCTATAACCTCCATATAGGTAACAAAAGACAACAACTAGATTCCCTCCTAGTCTTCTCTCCAAGTGGAACAAAGACAGCTTCCTCAGCTTCTCATGTATCATGTTCCAGGCCCCAGCTCATGTTGGTGGTTCTCCTCTGAACTCACTCCCATTTTTCAGTATCTTTCTTGTACTGAGGAGCCTAAGTCAGACACAGAACCCCAGATGTGGTTTCAGAAGTGTCAAAGAGATGGGAAGAACCACTTCCTTTAGCCTGCTGGCTATGGTCTTCTTAATGCAACCTAGTATGCTGTTAGCCTTTATCTCCACACAGGCACAACTGCTCCTCCACGGTCAACTTGTAGTCCACGAGGACCCTCAAGTCCTTCCTTACAAGAGTCTTGGCCAGTGAGTCCCTAGTCTGTCTGGTTGAATGGAATTAATTCTGTTCCATGTTTAGGACTCTGCATTTAACTTTGTTGAATGTCATTAAGTTTCTGTCATCCCTATTCTCTGGTATATCAACTGTTCCCTTCTATTTGCTGTCACCCACAAATTTGCCAAAGGCACTTTCCATTGTATCACCAATGTCCACATCATTAACAGAGACATTAAACTGCATTTGCCTCAGTATCAACCATTCAGAAACACCATGTGTAACCGTTTGCTAGTTTGACCTGCTGACCACAACTGTCTGAGGCAGGCAGTTGAGCCAGTTCTTCCTCCAGCTAGCAGCCCACTATAAAATCCGTATCTCCCCAGTTTGACTAAAAGAATGCAATAGGGGACTGTGTCAAAAGCCCTATTACTGTCATTTGCTTAATGACATCTACTGCTGTCCTGTTGCCCTGTCATCTCACCATGGAAGACAACCAGGCTGGTCAGGGATGAATTGCCGCCCTAGATACAGCCTCCAGGAATGTCTCTTTCCTACTCTTCAGTGACTGTGGTGAAGCTGATCACAGTGCAGTTCCCTGGATGCTTCTTTCCCTTTCTGAAGGCAGAGATGCCATGTGCCTTTTATCCAGTCTTCTGGAAAATCTCATCAGATTGCCACGAATTTTCAAAGATTACAGAGTGATGTAGCAATGGTATCAGCCAGCTACTTCAGCTCCCCTAGATGTGTTCTATCTGGTACTGTAGAGCTGTGTATGTCATATTTCCTTACGTGAATGACAATTCACACCTCCTTTACGTTTGGTAGCATTTCTTTTCTCAAAAATACACCGCCAGGCACACAGGCCGCCTTCAAGGTGTGGAAGTAGACCTTGCCACTGAACACTGAAGGCAGTATTGAGTACGTCAGCTGTTTCCCTATCCTTTCTCATGAGGTTGCCCCACTATTCAACAGCAGGCCAGCTGCATTTACTGCTGCTGTAGCTATAAAGCTATCTCATACTGTGTTAATGTGGTATCTCTTTTGAAAGCTCTACTGGTTTAAAACAAGTAGCTCTTATTTCTTCAAGTATTTTGCATTCTGAATCATCATCAGAAAAAGGAAATGAAGAGTGATGTACCCGACTAATTTTTTGGTTTTCTAGGGGAAATATTCTAAACTATTTTCTACACACTTGTGTTAAATTAACACAGATCTCAAAGAAAAACATTCACTCAAATCTGAAAATCAAAATAAGGAATCCACAAATTCTACTTATAGCATATTTTTAGTGTTTAGTTATCTACAATCTCTGAAAAGTGATTTTATTATAAACATTCAAGAACGTTTCTTAGAAGAATATTCAAATTTGAAAGCCAAGCTCTCAGATCACCTTAATTTGGCTTCCATTGGACACTGCACAATAACCTTTTCAAGCTACATAATTGTGTTCTGTGTTTTTCAAATGAAGGATGAAAGGTTTAGAAAGAAGATCTGCCTCCAAGCCTCTTCCTTCAGCTGTTGCAGAAATGGAGAGGTAGCAAAAACACACAACGAGAGGACTGCAGAAAGAATGATTTTGTTGCTAAAGCAACCGCACATTACTCCGCAATACTGGATTTCAAACTACTGTTATCACAGGATCGCTACGTGACGCTAATTAAACCAGAATTCTAGAGCTACCTGCATTTAACAACAGGTTTACAGAGTCTGACTTTAGACCACAGCTGAGAATGTCCACAGTTCAGAACATACCAAGGGTTTAATGCAGCAATAAACTTTAACATATGCCCCACCACCCTTGTGTAAATAACTGAAACATCTTAGCCTACATAGTTCACGTGACACATCCCAAATTATTGGCGTTTATGGCATTTTATCTTAATGTCTTTTTTGTGGCTTTCAAACAAAAAATGAATATAATAGACATTGTAATAAGTTCATTAATCTTTGGAAAGCAGATATTCTATACTGATAATCATCAATAAGAGACAGGAATTAATTATTAATTCCATAATCATCAAAGAATTCAAGTAACATGCTACAGAGACAAGAAGCACAAACCAAGTCACTGAATTAGCAGTTTGAAACCTCAACCCAATCTTTCTGTGAAGAGAACACAGCAGGTACCATAGTGAAAAAAGATGGCATGTGATCACATAATTTAGGACTAGATCATAATGTGCGCACACAAAGAAAAAAATTAAAGTTCCACAGACAAATGACCTTTTCATTTTGCAACCTTGGGTGACAAGACTGAGGATCTAACACTGCTTTACCAGTAATTTGTGACGGTAACATTTTACAGTCAACTCTTAACCAAAATAAAAACCAAAAAAATCAAAACTATATTGGACTGTACTAACATGATATGCACATGAATATTCAACAAATTTGGAACCTCGACATCCACTGCACTGATTTACACCAACTGCTCTACTGAGGAGAGCATCATTTGGTATTCCAGACATAGAGGTGGAGTATTTAACAAATGAGTGTTCTTCAATACTGTTGAGAGGAAAGGAAAAAATGAGGGGTTGTTCTGAAATTAGCTTTTGTTCCAGATTCTGACACAGACCCTGTTCTACTGAGACAGTGAGTTCCCTGACTCCTTGTGCCCAGCCCCATGTATCTGTCTATATTCAGTTCTTCCGACTTCTAGTCCAACCTTACAGAACCAGGAGACACAGACCCTGAACACAAGATACCCTAAGGAAAATTTTAGATTTCGTGTTAGGTTCTAGCAAGCCTCTACTGAATGTATACAAATTGATTTTTCCAACTTTGTTAAAATCATAACAGCCTTTAATGGCATAAATGAAAACAGCCACATCATTCAAATAAAAACATACCTATCATCAGTTTTTCAAGTCCTTATACTCATGGGCGAGGACCAAAATATGTTTAAAACAATGTGCCTAAAGTCTTTCTGATATAACTATAATTTCTGATTAATTTTTTTTAAATTTACCTTAAGGATACACAATATGAAACAGCTGAATCCAAAGGACTGTCAATCAGCAAACTGAAAATACGAACTGCAAACAGGGTTCCACACGTACATGCACAGAACAGTTCCTTGCCTGCTCTTGTGGACCATCTAGGAAAGAGGCTACTTAAGAATGGTATGACAATGGCAGAATGATTTCCAGAACATATCCCTGCCTGTACTGCTTCCAGTGGGTTCCTTGGATGGAAGAAGACAGATGCATGCCAGATTAACTACTCTGAGCCTGGCTATCGTCTTTTTCAAGGACGTGAGGACACTTCAGTTGATCCTATATATTCTGGTGCGTGGAGGAACCAAAGAACATCGATTCTTTCTAAATAAAATTTGTAGTTAGCTTGTTTTTCCTTTTTTTTTTTGTTTTGTTACAAAATCACAACATAATAAATGTTTAGATAGGTTAATTTGAATTTTATGAATATTCATTTCAACTGATATTCTACTTTATTTGCAGATAAAATGAAACTTGCACAACACACAAGGCAAGAGGTTAAAACACAATCACCTGGTACTTACTTAAACATACTGGCATGAAGGCTGGTTAATTGACTGGATGCTAAATGGAACCAACATGATAATGTTCAGTTTCCTGATATGCCTAAGTCTTTCTGAATGTTCTTGGTGAAGCTTCTTAAAGAACAGTCACCAAGAAGCATATCTTCAATGTAACATTGGTAATTTTTACTCAGCTGTGGCAAGGACAGATTTATTTTCTACTAAACCATAAGCTTAAAATGCAGCCTTCTGTAATTGTGTTTTTCCAGATTTCTCCTCTTTTTTTTTTTCTTCCCAGAACAAGAAATCTCCAAGAGCAGTAGATCTAAACTTACCTTTCCATGATCCACTCTGGCCTAACTACTTTTTCTCCTTTCAGTTCTTTTATTTTGGCATTTGGAAGATTTGTGGCAATTATGTGAGTTGTTTTTGATCTGGAATAATATACATGGTATTGGCCTCCATGCAACATCATTAGCCGTCTTAATTCATCAGCTGAGGGATCTATAAAATTAAAACCAGAAATATTCCTGTTTTGTGTCAGCAAATACAGCAAGAAAAACAACTTTAATTGAGAAATATGATGCCATGATCAGAAAGAATGCAAAATGCTGGGCTTTTTTCCCTGAAAAACCTTACAAGTTCTTTAAAGAACAAATCAGAAAAGTGTTTCTGAAGAAATGTAGAAAACTGTGTTTCTGATTCAAAATGTAAACACTGTACTTGGTATAGAGGGTCTATCCACAACATGTATGGTGTATGGAAAGAAAAAATACTCACACAGATTTAATGCTGAACGACATTAAAAAATGCTTTACATCAACATAACAAATAATTAAATGAACTAATTTATCTTTTCACTTGAGTTTGGGAGAGTAGTTTATACCCAGAAGTAACAGAAAAGAATTAATATCAAAAGGGCTTAGAAACAGCACAGAACTCCTACTATACAATTTACAGTTTAAAGCAGCAGTTAACTCACGCTTTCCTTACCATGTTATTCTTGAATTGTTACAGGGAACAGAGTACCTTAAAAACTAACATCTCTTATCCCCTCTCTTGTGTTAAAAAGAGTACTTATTCTACAAGCAGAAGTGGGTGAAAAAAAAGTTTTAGCTTTTGAAAAACCTCTGTAGTGGTGTCACACTGACACCAAAAGGTTTGGGTCAGCACAAACTGAATGTTGTGATTAGTAATCTGGCACAAAATACTTTAAAAAGTTTATCAGTAGAAAAAGGAAGATTTTTTTTTTAAAGAATACAGTTAAAATTCCATCCAGTGGCCTTCTGTCAACTCTCCAAATACCTCTAATACTTGATTATATCTCTAACTTTTAGCTAGAAATAGCACACGTTTTTCTCCAACTGTTATCTTTCTTACTTGAGCCTTTTGGACAACCATCTTGTAGAGCTCTATTCAGGAAATAGTATATTGAAGAACAATGCTAGATTTTCACTAAAGAAGTTGTCTCTATTAAGTAACTGATTCAGATGTAGTAATAGTTTCACACATCCACTTTAACTTTTTTCAGTTTGTTTGAGCCCTGTGCTCAAACCAGTACTATTCTGTATTACAGAAGCTGTACACATCAGCTATATAATAGCCACAATATTCCTTGCACAGGCTCCTGAAAAAGGGTTTCAAAAAGGTTACTAAACTGCTTTACAGAACACAGGACAAATATGAACTTAAGTATGGCAGATTAAAAATCTTACTGCAGTTAACATGTCATCACAGGCAATGTATATATCTATCTATGGATGCCTGCAGAATTCCTTCAAACTGATTTTGGTCCTACCTCTTTTTTTTGTTCCTCCTTCCACTATTAATGGGTTCACTGTCTCAAGCATTATAGCACTCTGATCAAGAAAACCCCAACATACCTGCTCAAACATAATTTTAATGCAAACACTTCAACTATAAATAATTTAAAAAATTAAAAATTTAATATATATAGCAGCATAGAGGAAGTTAAAGGGTTTCATTTCAAATAATAAGATCAGAGAAATGTGGAAAAATTTCCTCCTCTTTCTATCAGTGGCCATCCAGGTAAATTATTTAGAAAAGTAGCATATCATCAGAACCTAAATCTAATTTTATATTGAAAACCTTAATCATGAAACACAAAGGAACGTAATATACAAAACATATACAGTAACTGTTATGTATTTACTTAGTTGCAAACTCCTGTGTTTTACAGTTCTTTCCTCCACTCAGATAAACAGACACTAGAACAAAAAAGAACAGAACCTTAAAAAAATAAAAGCTTCACCTGTAAAGCCATTGACATAGATGGCAACTCCACTAAAGATAGTTGATGAATTTCCATCCTTCTGGTGCTGTATGGCTGAATCTGACCGGAACTGATCCTCCAATTTCTTAACCTTGGCCGACATGTACCCACCCTAGTTTTTAAGTTAAAACAAAACAAAAGTCATGATCCTAATCTTATTTTCTAATGTTTACAGACAAAATTTTAATGTGGTTAGTTATAAGACTGGAAAAGCAAGCAGCATTACTTCACATGGATTTTGGTTGACATACAAAAGACATTATTTTTTCAAATAAAAAAGAGCAACTTCCTCCATTCTAAATTCTTATCCATCTATATAGAATGTAGTGGAGACAAACAAAGACTTTTAGATTATTTAGTTTAGTTTTTAAATGGTGACTTAAAGCTGTTCAAGGGTCTGAACTCATTAATCTAGCAATTCAGTGGATTGTTGTGAATGAAAAATTTGAAACATGGTAATTAAAAAAATTTTTTTGAACTTAAATTTCAAGTGAAGCAAGCAGGTTTAATTTATAGCATACCTTTAGCATGTATAACAAATTTGTAAACCCTTTTTAACTACGGTGCCATTCACCTCTTAAAAGAAAGGCAGTTGGTTTTGGACGTACCCATACTCCCCAGCCGTCGCCGTCGGCAGCCCGCTTCCGCCATCCCCCCCGCCTCATCCTGACGCTTCTGCAGGGGAAGAGCAGAGCTGATCAGCTGGGTGTCCAGGAACAGCCACCAGTGGCACTTCAGTGAAGCATCACGGGTCATCTCAGATTATCACAAGGACTACATTTCTCAATGGGCTTCTCTGAAGTATATGGGTTACAAAGTTAACCTAGAAATTAAAAGTTGCATAAAAATCTAGTTCCTACGTTTTGCAGTAATTCAGACTGTACCAAAAAACTACGTACCAAAAAACATACACCCACATCTTGTTCTGTTTACCCAGAGTACAAAAAAATCATTACAATGTTCAGTTTCTATGAGGATTTATTAAATTCTTCCTGAACATCATACTTCTATAAAAAAGAAGTAATAAAAGGTTCTTAAATACAATTGCTACTGTTCATGCAAAGCATTGCCTAAGTCAGGAACAATCTTTTATTTCCTGTTTGACAGTATCTACACGGTGGGACACAGGCAAACACCTCCTGGTACGAGACACTGGATTAATTTCACCAGTGGATTTACAGCTAATCATAAACGATCAAAACACTTGTTGCTCCAATGCAATACATTACATAAAAGCAAAAAAGAGCAAAGGCCATCTTACAGTCAGGGAAAAGCCAGTTGTTTAAACTACTTAGTACGTTGTAGCTAGGTTTGTGATTTGTTTGTTTGGGGTTGGTTGTTTGTGTTGCTTAATAATAAGTAAATTAATATACCCAGCCAGCCAAACTGCAGTTTTCCTTTATGTTAGACACTTATCCCTGGACCATGAGCTGTACACAGCAGTGTCCCCAGACAAGCTATTAGTTGGCTAGAACACAACTGTTGGAGAGAAAAAGAAACGTTTTGGACTGTGGCCAAGTGTTCGCTGCACCCAAGTGATTCACGTTTAACTGTGGCTGTTGTAACACTGAGTTTAAAATATTGATTAATGATGTAGAAGATCATGAGGTCACTGCCTGCTACTACATCTCTCACTTTGTACTCTAACCTAAATAAAAACAGTTTTCTCTTTTAGGGCTATCAGCTCTGAAGAGTTAAGAGGACATGACTCAAACTAGAAGGAAGAAGATTTAAGCCACTCACCTTTGTTTTATTAAATATTTATATTTGTTTATCCTTCATAAAAATGCACAAAACTACAGCTAAACTACAGAAAGAAGTCAGCTGGGTGTTTTTCACCCTTGTTTGCTTTCGAGAAGATACCTATTCTCTGGATTAACCATAGCAGTGTCCAGACACGGCGCACAGAAGATTCACTTGGTCCTCAGCCTACCAGAAAGGACATATAGCTGGAGATGGAGATAACAATGCATTTTGGAAATTCTCTTATCCAGGCCTTCTACTGCACTGTTTTGGAGACTGCCTCATCTACCACATTAAAATTTTGTTTCCTCTGATGCTGGCTGAAAGTTGAATTCTAACTTTCTTTTTTTTAAATCCCTTTTGTTCTAGAGCTACCAAACAGACTCTGAAATACAACTAAAGCACCCTGGAGTTTGACTGCAGAAGAAGACACAGCTGCAGGGAAGTATTCATAAATACAATCTTTTCATGTAATCCTGCAAATATGCCAAATTAGACAACCATAGAATTATAGTGAAAGCACATATAACTATCCTGAAAACAAGACAAGCTTCAGTTGTAGGTTTCATGACCTTTGCAAACACAGGAAGATCATGATGCACCTGGTTCTATTCTTCTTATAGTTGCTATAATTTGACACATAACCTACATACATGTATATAATCTATGTCAAGGGGATGAGCTCTACACAACCAAAACAAAGCAACTCCTCCTCAGCAAGTGGTATTTTTTTAATAAGTACCTACATTTTTTACCCAGAGACACAGTTTCTAAGACATTGGGCTTTCTGAAATTAATTTTCAGTGGTTTGGATTATATCTAATAGATACCACAGAACTCTTAAGGAGCAGTGAGAAAAAAAATGAGAGGAGATGATATAGATGAACACGTGAAATAAAACACTGACCTTCTTCCTGTAAAGGAAAGTACATACTGTAAATGTCTACCTTACTTCTTTCATATGGAAAAATTTGTATTTTTCCATCAGCTGAAGTCAACCATAATTCAAACCTATCATTTCTGACTAAGAACTTGGATCAAACAGAAAAGAGTAAGCTCAAGAAAAAAAATTAATTCATGAAAATGTCATCTAATGTTTTTAGATACTGTAGGTAACAGTCTATAAGCTCCTATGAGACACCACAATATCAACTACTGACTACCTGTTCTCCTTAATAAAGGCTACAAAGAGAAGGTTTTATAGTGTGGCTACAGAAAGGACAGAGGCTCCCTCTTCACATGGAGCTACACAGAGAGTACAAGAGGCAACAGGTACAAGCTGCACCACAGCAAGTTTCATCTTGATGTAAGACAATTTTTTTACTGTGAGAACAATCAAACACTGGAACAACCTCCCCAAGGACACAGTAGAGTCCATTGGAGGTCTTCAAGCCGCAACTGAAAACAGGATGTTAGATAGTCTCACCTAGGCTTCCCTACCTGTGAAAGCTTGGACTAGATAGTCTTTTGAAGTCACTTCCAATCTGGGCTGTTCTATGAATCTAGGTCATATGAAAAGAAACACTTTCTCAAAAAAACCCTCCAAAGAACCATGAAGAATATATTAAATGCACAGTATAAGTCACCACCGTATCAGTTTAACAAAGACGTCCTTTATTTCAACCACTGAGTTCTTGAGAAGATAGGATTTGATAGGTAGCTGCTCCGACCCCCAGACAGATAACCTCTTGCTTAAACTAGAATATATAATGCCTGAATGACTGCCTTCATGAGGATAAGCTTTTCTGAAACCTTGAAAGACTTAGTTGTTATTCAGGACACTGGGAGGTGAGGAAGAAAGATTTCTAGCCTAAAAGCAACTAGATCAGAACAGCATACCCAGTGGGGCCAAACAAGACCAGAATCATGGGCACGTGACTAGTTTGATTAAAACTAGAAATCAGAAAAACAAAACTACTTTTGATAGAAAAACACACCTTATCAACTGCTTAAAGGTCTTCCTAGAGCCTGCAAAAGCAGAGAAGGTAGGCTGTAGTGCCTACTTACAACATCTAATGATTTACCATTTCCTTGGGAGATGTATTTGTATTCTTCCATCTGCTGAAGTCAACCATAATTCAAACCTAACACTTCTGGCCAGTCCAATTCTCAGCACACAAGTTAGGAACATGGTACTTCAGTGGTTATTAGATGCCTCTGGCTCAGCTGTTGAGAGTCGTGGAATATTTTCTTAATGCTGATATGAAAACCTGGGAAACTAACCTCTCCGTTCGTAGTTCCAGGAACTGAATGATGGACCAAGGTTTCTGGACTAAGAAGGATCCCCACTGCTAAAGACCTGTGCTCACAGTGCAAATTTTACCTTGAGAATGAGAATAGACTCTACAGGTGCCCTGCTGAAAGCTAAGGAACAAATGAGAGTGAGAGACATCCCACACAGCAAACAATAAATCAGAAGAAAAGTTAAGCAAGATTTGAAACATGCTCATTGGTTCATGAAACCAGCAATGTAAGGATGACACGATGATGCTCCCTCTATAGTAATTGTGACAAAAGGATGAGAAAGAGAAAAGCTTTGTAAGGAACCCTTGAAGTGGGGGCAGGGGTGGGCATCAAGATGAGGACTTAAAACACCCAGCACAAGCAGGCCAATTGCAGACAACACTTCACCTTTCTTGTGATGACAGTATCTAAGTTTTTTCAGACCAGTTTTCTCTGTTTTCACAAATGCACAGTGACTCAGTGAAAGTGAACCATCATAATTACTAATTTTCAGGGTATCTATAGAGCCTGAAGGACAAGCTATAAAGTGACCCTTTGCCCTGAGAAAAGCTTTTTATATTATATTTAAATACTTATATACTGGACCTGGGAACACAAAGACATCTTCAGCAACTAAAAAAAAAAAAATCCCAACAAAATCTGAAACCACACAAAAGCCTGTAAAGATAGAAATAGTATTCCCAGGAACAAAATCCAAATTTTCAGTGCAAGAGAAGCACCCTTTAAAGAAACTCCCATGATCAAAATTAATATTATTTGGCCCTGCATCTGTCTTTATACCCAATACAAATGGTAAGACCTTACTGTTCTACAAAATTGTTCTTTAACTATAATTCAGATTTCTACTGGGTGATGCTTTTCAAAACTGAAGCTAGAAGAGAAACGAAGAGTTTTCATGCTTTGTCCACAACTGGTGACTCAGGAATATTCAATACAGCCCCCTAGGAAAAGGTATGTAACATTCCTTTGTATGCTGCTTCAGAGGCCCAGCATTACACTTCCCAATCCACAAACATTCAGCCCTAATATTAAAGGCTGTTAATCAAGCCCATAGATCAGGTAATGGAATTAAATGTTAAATCTACATTTTACGAGAATTCTATAAACATCTCTCTGCATATAGAAGAGCTGCACAGCAACTGTGAGATGTTAAATAGAAAAACAAGGAATATGGATGTGAATGTTGAACTATTATTTGTTTTCATCTAATCTGTAGTGCAGTCTGACACAGGGAAGTTATTTCTTTAAAATACTTTAAATTCAGGATGGTGTGGCTAAGACAAGTGGCTTTCCATTATCTTGGGCAGTTGGGGTAACACAGATAAGAGACAAATCCTGACCAAAACCACAGGCATCACAGGAAAAAAGGCCTGGGAGCACAGAAATCAGATCTCAATGACTCTTAGAAGTGAACATGGATGCTAATGGGCTTTTTGATTCTAGGTCAGTACTTAGTCCTGCCCAAACTTGCCTTGTCTCTGCCATGCTCTTCCCTTTTCCAGGTACATGGTGCAAAGACATTTCTGCTGCCTCTACAAGTAGCCAACTTGAATCTGGCAGAATATATACTCCATAGCTCTGCGCTACAGGAAAGTGTAGCAACTGTTTCTAAAGACAAAATAAGGCTGTGCTGTGACTCAACAAAAAACCCTGTCAAACTTCTGTCTAAATACATGGCACAAGTAACTTTTAATCCAGATCATCCAATTTTGGGTAACTGAAAGCTGAGTAAAAGAGTAACAGATTGTAACAACTGTTTCACACTTCTGACCAGAGTGAACATCCTGTCCATGTCCTCTAATGCAAAAGAACTTGGTCTAATCAAGATATTCAAACAAAAGCCTTTTTTATTTGGAGGTGTAACTCCACTACTAACAGTAGTATGGGTATCTCAGGCCACTGCTGGTGAGCACAGGATCTTTCGCTTGAACTGCAGATCAAATCCATCCCAGCACAGCAGGGCTTGAAAGTTTTTTCCATCAAGTGGGTATTTTGTGGTCTGAGTTTCACGGATCTACATTCCAGCTCCCACATCAAACTCACCACTCTACTTGGCACTAGTCTGCAAGCTCTGTGAGGAAAGAACTGTCTTACATGTTTACACATTTCTCAGCACAAGAGAGTCCTATTCTTGGCTGAGTCTTCTGGAAAAGAGTTGCTGCTACAGTGTCTAAAACCATTCTTTACCACATATTGAAAAGTTCAGAATCCAGCTAAAGAACTTAACAAAAAAACCAGACGGTTCAAAAGTTTTAAGGTACTCTATTTTTAAATCCCCATGATTTTAGACACATCAGAGTTAACACCACTGTTCCATATTGAAGTAAACTAATTAGCGTGTTGCAGAACAACTGAGCTTTACTCTGGGTAGGAAATAAACTCTCAGGGTGAAGTTTCATATGATGGTTGAGTCAACTTGATGGCTGACTGCCACCAAAAGGGATGGTTCTGTGCTTCAACCTCTGCTGGCCTAACAGGCTTTACCCCTTCTTCCCAGCCCCTGCACTTCCTTCAAATGCATGGGACCCCTATGCTCATACTGGTGCTATGTGCTATTCAGCTCACTAAATAAATAGAAAATTGACGATTTTATAGGTTAGTTTCTGGTCAGTTCAGCAAGCTGAACTGATTCACAAAAACATCAGGCAAAGCCAAAGCACAGGCCAGAAAAGAACAATGGATGGGACTGTTCCTTTCATCACCAGTCTGATCTTAACATTATCTGAGCCAGCAACTCTTCATTAACTAGCCCTGCTTATGTTATTTTCCCCCACTAAACAAGAAAGAATTGGCTACTCCACCTTTTCCACTAAGGTAAGATTTTTCAAAGAAAGTCACAAGCTCCCCATCTTAGGCCACATGTGCCCATCTGTTAATCACTTCCCACTACAAAATCACTTCCAACTACAAGCACCTGAGGTTACAGGGTCAACCAGCAAGTTCTGTTCTGCAGTTCAACTTTTGATAATCTTTTAAAGCAGTAGAAATTAAATTGGACGAAGGACGCTATACACTAATTAATGTGTATAAATATATGAGGGCTGGGTGTCAGGAAGGAAGGGGCAATCTCTTCTCACTTATGCCCTGCGACAGGACACGGGGCAATGGTCACAAACTGGAGCCCAGGAAGTTCCACCTCAACATGAGGAAGAACTTCTCTACTGTAAAGAGTTCCAGAGCACTGGAACAGGCTCCCCAGGGAGGTTGTGCAGTCTCCTACCTTGGAGACTTTTAAGACCCGTCTGGACGCGTTCCTGTGTGACCTGCCCTAGACTAGATGGTCCTGCTCTGGCAGGGGGGTTGGACTCGATGATCTGTGGAGGTCCCTTCCAACCCCTAACATTCTGTGATTCTGTGACACTTGAAAAAATATCAGTCCCCAAAAGCACCCAACACCAGTCCCATCTTCTGTAAGTAAATCTAAGAGTATAAATGAGGAAAGAACAATCATTAAAATCTTGGGCAGATTAAATACTAGACACAAAACAGTGAGTATGAGAAATTTAGAAATTTTATTTTTCTAAAATACAAACATCTGTTGTGTTTGCTAGAAAGGTAGAATACCATACAACCCACATAAAGCATGGAAAAAAACAAGTCCTTCAGAATCAACTCCTTATGTGTAGATAACTATTTTAAAACTGTGTTCCATCCATACTTTCATTTGAGCTTGACAGCAAAGAAATGATGATACTCTGACCTTCAGTTCAACCACTTGCCCAGACACACAGGAACTCTTTGCTAAACTTATCCAATTTCCAAACTATTTCTGGAATGCAAAATGGTCTTTAGTTCAGATCAGTTTACTTCAACATCAAGGACTAAATACTTTACATAAAAGTAACAGCTAAGAAATACACATTTCTTTAGCTGGTAAATCATGATCACAATGACCTAAAGCAGTTGTACAGCAGGTAACGATTTAGATGAGAGCTGTACAGGAGAGAAGTGTTTAGACCCTTTTGTAACTGACTTGGAGTTTCAGACAGACAATTGTTTTAACTGTCACAACTTAGGGAATCATGAGCACAAGGTAGAGAAACCAGCATTACTGTACAGCCTGCACCACCTTTGAGCAATCTGTTTTCAAGAAGATACTCCTTTTGCTTTAATACATGGCATCTGAGATGGTTAGTTCTTTGAAAAATAGCAAGCCAGATTCAATTTGAGACCAACTGTCAATGTTTCATTCCCCTCTAGGAATAACAGCAGCAGCTACAGTCCATTTAGAGCTTGTCACAAGTAGTGGCTTAACTTGGTTGAATCTTATTTCAGTTTACAGAAGACTCTGCCTTCAGAGATGGCTCGGTAAAGTTTCCTCTCCTCCTTCAGAGTTCCTCAGTGATGAGTGGCTCTTCTTCATAAATTTTCATTGCTACATTTAACCATGTAGCTTAAATTAGTTCAAGTATCACCTCTTTGATAGAACTGTTCTTATTGCCACAATGCACTGGCAAGTTTCAGCAGACTTCAGCAACTGCCTTCATCATTTCTCTTCTGCACTTATATTCTTTTGGGGCTTCAACCCCAAGAGGGCTTAGCCCACTCAAGATCTTTATGCCAGCTTCTAAATACCTGGAGTTCAGAATAAAGTAAAATCAGAGTAAGAAGCATAGCTTGTGTAATTAGGGCTTTCAATAGCAACACAGTGAATGGCTTGTAAACCATCAAAAGAAGTTAGTTCCCTTCCTCTCTTGGACTTGAGTATCTGAAACAATGAGAAGCGTATGATTTGGGTATTTCTCCTTCAAGCCCTCATGTCTAGCTGTCTATAGTATCTGAGAACAGAGAATTGTGCTAATCTCTTCTTTGAAAAGGAAGACTGGGATGTTAATTTTTCTACCTAATAAATCAACACAACTTGTTTAGAAGTTTTTTGTTTGTTCACTTCTCAGTCTGACAACAATCCAGTCCCACAACTCACTTCTTACACAAGAAGCCTATGCTGAGGTGTAGGTCAAGCCCTGGTAGGTAGTATAGGTAAACCATGATCCCTTCTCCCAAATTATGAGAAGAGTTGCTACTGCTGAATGACTTAGAATTTCCTAAGACTTCCTAGGCACAAATTACGGACGTGTCCTTGCAGCGCTAAAGAAAAACTTCACAAGGCAGGAAAAGTGGGTAAGTGGAGGTATAATAGTTTGAAATAAATAACTTGGAAAATTTTCATGCGGTGATCAAAGCAAGGAATTTGTGAATACTCCAATTTTGTTAAGATCAAATTCAGAGGAACTGTGCTGGCTAAAATCTCTGACATGGGCTATCTTCAGCTTGCTTAGATTCCCTACACGTCAGGCCAGTAGAGTGGTGAAATCTTCTCAAAAGAGACTACGTATTTTTGATTGATTTCATGTATTTCTTTGGATACACATGTGTGTGCATATATATGGATATCTGTGAGTGCACACCTGTGCACATATATATATACACAAACTTACCTTTGTTGCTAACAGATGTGACTGCTCATTATCCAGATTATCCACTTTGGCAATAGAAAGTGACATGGAAACAAATCTGCTCTCTGGGTCAACGCTCTACCTGCTGTAATAGAGAAGGCACCACTTCTCTACAAGCTGTGGCATTTTTATTTTGTTTTGTTTTGGTTTTGTTTTCAGAAGTGCCCAGGACAGTTGTGTTTTATGCTCAATTTAATGTTACCAGTTAAGGTAACCACCTTAGGTACCTGAAGGCACCACCTGAGCAGGTGCCGATCAGGACAGGCTTCAGGGAAAACAAAGAGTTAAGACATCCACCTTGAGTCTCACGTGATAGCTGATGTCAGATACTAAGAACTGTCTCTCTACTCACATATGTGCAGCACTAAACACATGTAGCAGTAAACCTCTCAGAACTCAAGTTTACTAGCAAAACTACAGTTTTGCTACAGTGATTACTACAGTTTCAGTATTTAATCAGGCAGATTTTCTGTTAATGGCTGCTTTTGCATGACATTACCTAATTTTGGCTGACATTGCACAGTCAGGTTCCCAAATGTTTTTCTGGATTTGCCTTTGAAATTCTCAAAGCTGCTAAATTTTTTTTTAAGTAAAATACAAGATAGTGTTTCTATGCTTAGCCTTGAAGTTTTAAGTTCCTACTCAAATTTTCTACATCTTTCATTAGTCCATCGATATTACTTTTAACACCAACTCAGATCAACAAGACTAGGAGGAATTAGATGCAACTAGTAAGAGAAGAGATCAAAACAAATGGAAATATTTCTTCATCTACTGCCTAGTTTATTTGTGGATTCCCTGATGCAGGACACCAAGGACACACTAAAAGTCCATACAGGTTAACAGATGAACAGAATAATGAGCCATTAAAGATTAAGGAGAAAAAAAAAAATAAAAAATTTACAACTTCAGGGACTCAACACATAAAGGTGAAGTATCTCAGCATTGTTTGTTTCTTTACTATTACCTAAGTGAACTTTTGATCTGATTCAATATATTCTCAAGTTTCCTCCTAGATTTAGAACAAAGTAAAAAGATGGAGTACAGTGTTTCTGTGTTTCCCTGGAAAAACAAGTTCAAAGATCTTAGGACAAAACAAAAATGTTCTAATTGTTTAGGATCCCTAAATAAAACTCAATTCTGAATTGCATTCTTGGCCTGAAGTGGTTTTAAGTTGGCCTTTAACTACCTGACATCAAAACAACAATGTTACACTGCTACACAGTGGAGACAGATCGATAAGAGAAGGCCACAGAAAAAGAACAGCCCATCCCAGGCAAACATGATATTTGTAGAACTGAAGCTAAAAATCAACACAGCAATTCTGGAAATCATTATGGAGAGGTAACACATACAACTCCAAATTCCTGATTAGCCAGAAAATAGAGTTAAAAGTCACTATCCCTCTCCCCCACCCCCTACTGCTTTATAAGACGATTCCTGGAACTGCTTACCAAATAATGCAATTTCAGCACAGAAATCTAGGAAATAGGCACTGAAAAGCCTCTCCTCTTTCTGGTTTCCCAATGCGCTAATGTTTCCTGAAAACAACATGCAGATTCAGAAACCAGAAACAGTACCCTTTCAATACAGACCATTATTTTAGTTCTTCACTTCAACTGGGAGTTGCATTAGAAGGCACAAAACGGTAAAATACATCCACTGTACTTGTTAGACTGCAGGGATCATTCACCTTGCAGGCCATGGGGTCCTGGACTTCCCTATCTGTGAGAACTACCAGCAGTTTCATGACTTCCTTTAAACAGCGATAGCCCCTAGGTTTCGGAAATTATCTAAGTGGAGTACAACCATTTGTCCAAGATACTGACTCATCATGCCCTGGACTAACAGCTGAGCTGAGTCACCTCCAAAAGATGAGGTCATAAACATGATGGACAGAACTTTTATTTTACTTTGGATATTCAACGATAACTAGAACCTGAGCAAAATTTCAGCAACAGTGCCCAGGATCCTGCCAAAACACATCACACACCTCACCCTGCCAGGATACTGCCAATCTCCAAGTCAACAGGGAAACTCCTCAGAGTAGTTCTCAACCTGGCCCTGTGCAGCTTCAGTGCTGTGGTCACATTTCAGCATTCAAACCAACCCACCAGTACCTGTGAGAATGACTCTGCAAAGTACCCGAGCAGTGTCTCCTGAGCAAAATTAGCTTTCTCTTTTTCAAGATTATTTACTTTCATAAATCAAGAAGCTGAAAAGGTCTGCATGAATTCAAGCAGACCAAATAAGGAGGTTACAACCGATAATTTCTTTATGTTGGGATTTGGTTTAAGTATTTACAGATAGCTGAGAACAGAGAGTAAAACCAACACAGAGCACTTAACCACAATATGGCTAAGCTTTACTTATGCAAGCAACTACGTTTCAAACTACCACCTTCAGCACTATTAAATAGGTAGCATATCAGTAGGGAAACTTGAAGCTTTGAGATAGAAGATTAGTTACCAAAAAAACTCCCAATAAAATTAGAAAAAAATTAATAAGATATTACTTTTGCCAAAAGCTAACTCTGAAATTCAGGTACCATAGCACGCTTAGGTAGTCACAGCAAAGAATATGGAAGATAAAACAACCCTTTCTATCTTTGCACCAAACTGAAAGTCTGTCCTAGATGAATTTAATGTTCACAGATTCCTTAACGGCAGTAGCAGAAGTCCTTCAGTCAGTTCTGAAAACACAAGCCACAGGAATGGAAGTTATCATCACAGCCCAGAATTTAGAGCTGTTCGACACATTTACCGCTCTGCCATTCATGAGTGAGAAAGAAGAAGTTTCCTAATTCTGACTTCTGAGGACTAGTTACCTCACATGAAATACAGCAGTGGGAGGACCACAGACACGGGTGGCCCTCCTCTCTAAAAACATTTGTGTCTACAATTAAAATGCTGTCTGGTTTCCACAACAGAGGAAAAAGCTGCTCTTGGGGAGAAGGACTACACAAATTTATCTCTTAAAAAAAGACACTTCCACCAGGATACTATATTAAACATGTTTCAGAATTACGCTTTTTTGCATCCACTTAGATTTGCTCTCTTACTTCCAACCTCCTTTATAGCTCCATGGCTACTCACTTCTATTTGCTTCTAGTTTTCCCTCATTTTGCTATGCTTGAGTAAACACATGGCACTACCACCAAATTAATCTACACTGTAGTCTTGAGGGAGGGTTTCAACATTTGGATGTTCAGCTCCCTTGTTACATCTGTTACAGGCAAACAGGCTGCTAAGAGATGACAGAGACCTCAGCAATAATAATATACTCCTTTAATTAAAATGGAAAAATGTACTATACAAGAAAAATTCATCCTTCATGAAATAAACAATAGCTAACAAATTAAATGCGGAAAGAACATGGCAGGGTCAGGCAAGTGATTCTTCTCCTGCTTTTCCTAAACAACAGATTTATTTAAAAAAAGGTCTGTGTAATCATATTAATTTTTTTCTACCCACTCAAAACCAGGTTTCATGTTTGAATCATTCTCGCTTTTCTTTAAATCTGTCTAGTAACTGAAAGAGAGGGTAGAATGATTGAAAATTTGCTATGAAACTTCTTTAGAAAAAGACATTTGGGTCCAAGGGCCAGAAAAGATTAATCAAAACCAGCACACTCAGTTACATGATACCATCACTGCATTAGAACAGGTTTAGAGACCAAGCACAGTAGGTACACACTATCCAGAAAGATGGACTGGTGCTATGTTTGAAAGGCCAATTACTGAATAATGTATTGAAGATACATATACTGTACACAGCAAAATGTACAATCAGTTTGCTATCAAGGCTTGAAATACACTAACATTTTTTTTTTCTATTAGAGTCTCACTTTTAAAACAATTTTCAAGTAGTTTAACATCAGTGATTCACAAGGCAGGTGTCTACATTGTGCCTCTACTGATACTGTCCTAGCAATGACCTCCAGTCTGACAGCCTGGGATTATTTACTAACAGGGATTTGGTACATTGTCCAGGGGAAAAAACAGACCGAATGAAATCCCAATATGGTGGGAACAGGCAATAACAACACTCCTGAGACAATATGGCAAAGAATTTCTCAGAGCTCTGGATTTCTGTGTTAAATGTCATAAAGCTCAGCAAGACAGAACTATTCCAAAAATAAATTTTAAATATAACCTCTAGCAAGTAATAGTAATTAAAGGACTGTTTTAAACGGTTGCACCTGAGCAACAAGAGTATCTAAATGAAGGAAAAATTTGGATCATAAAATTACAACCCCATTTTTGCTTCTTGGACTAGAGTATAAAATGTGAGATTGGACCCGGATTTTACACTAAGATGCAGAATAAACAAGAACTCATCTTTTTGTGATGAAAAACTCCCATTAACAGAGTATTCACAGCCCTGTCATTTTGAGGATTTTGACATTAATCTTAAAGTGAAAGAATGGAATATTGCAGCATACAGCACACAGGTTTTCTACCCAAAAATCATGTGCTTGTGATATTATCTTTCTCTCCATTCTTAAGGTTAACGTGTCACTACCACACACCACACGTCAGGGCCTTTTTGCTCAGTCACGGGTAAAGCCGATGGTACCCATGTACCAATACGCATCAGCAGCAGGAGATGGGGAAGAGGTGGAGAAGCACCAGCGAACACGTTTGTCCCTCGGTGTTTGTAAGCACAGGCGTACTCATCAAGCGCAGGTCCTCCTCCTCCTTACCGCACACCGGGTATACCCAGCACGATTGCTCAGCAAATACAACTTGTGACAAACACGACGGGAAAACCGCAGGCAGACGGATGCCCCTACGGCTGAGTGCCGTGGTGCGTTCGAGAGGGCACGGCTGCGCCAGGGCTCGGGCTTCTCTCCTCCTCCTCCTCCACCCAGCCCGTTCCCCTGCAATGACCCCTCAGCCGGCGGAG
>NW_008586891.1:2005-5102 GCF_000691845.1 Merops nubicus | reverse complement strand
AGCAGGTTTCAAACCATTACACATCTCCCTTGCCCTGGCAGACAACGCAACACAGATCCTGGTGGCTGTGGGGCAGGACCTGGCCCTTCTGGATGTGCGGACCCAAGTATACCAGCCCCTGCTCTCCACTGAGACCGAACCTCGTGCCCTGGTGTATGACCTGCTTCGAGAAACCTACTACTGGCTGACAGAGGATGGCGAGCTCCACGCTCACATGCGAGGGAAGGGCACATGGCCCCTCTATGAAGGTGGGAAGGAGCAAGGGTGCCATAGAGGGGCTGAGATGGGTGCTTAGAGCTGGCCTCCCACTCCAGCCCTACCTTTCCTGTAGAGAAAGTGGCAACCTGGGTTTTACCTCCTGGCCTGGAGCAGGGAACCAAGAGTGCCTTAAACTGCTCTGCCTCTGCAGATGCCGGGGAGGTGAACAGCATCTCTGTGGATTGGTTCACGGGGCAGCTGTACTGGGCGGGCAGCCACCCCGCAGCCATCTGCGCGGGGCTGGGTGATGGCCGGGGCTACGTGACAGTGCTGGGGAAGGACATTGCACCCGAGCAGCTGACTGTGCATCCGGCTGCAAGGTGAGGAGTGAGTGAGCTGGGATTGGCCCCAGGCTCCTGGGTGAGCGACACTGGTGCTGAGTCGTGCCTGTTGTGGGGATGTGACACCCCTGGTGTTATGCCACAAAGTGGGTGCTTAGTGCCTGCCCCCAGGTCCCTGTATTGGGTCAACCGTGGGCAGAAGGGCCGAACAGTCATTGCTGCAGCTGGTATGGATGGCTCAAACCGGCGGGAGCTCACAGTGGTGTCCATGGAAGGGCCTGTGGGGCTGAGCCTGGACCATGTGGCTGGCAGGCTGTACTGGATCAGCGAGTACAAGGAGGTAGGGCTGTGGGGCAGCAGGGCTCTGCCCCCTCCAGGTGCTGGGAGGCGATGAAATGGGAGTGGGGAGTGTGGCCCTGTTTCCCCCGTGGCCACGGCAAAGGCATGAGAGAGAGAGGGCAGGGAGCGGTGCCCAGGTCTGGCACACATTCCAGGGTCGGGAGGGGGAAGGCATCACTGTAAGCCCCGTGGGTCTGTGCCAGGGCGTGGCGGTGCCACACGGTCAGTGTGCCTTGCCTTGTCCCCAGTCCATCGAGACGCTGCGAGTGGATGGCAGCGGGCGCCACTCCTTTCCTGCGGTCCTGCGGAGCCACACGGAGCCGCTGGGCCTGGCTGTGTTTGAGAGCAGGTTCTTCTGGACCGATGGCACAGAGCTGGTGTCGGCCACGCGGGCCTCCCCCCAGGATCACGCAGTGCTGCTCCGCGCCCCTGTCTCGGCCTTCACTGTGCTGCATGTGCTGCAGCAGCCTCCCCGTGAGTATCCTGCCAGGCTCCTGCACTCCTCCACTGCTGTGGGGCTGGCAGCACCCCCACTGCTCCCCTGGGTGCTAGGGAAGTCTGTACTGGCTCCTTGAGCTCACCGGGTCCTGTCTGACGTCTCTCCTGGTCCTGTGGCATGCAGTTGTAACGGGGGGACATGTGAACCCCGTGGGGGAAGCTGCTGAGTCCCATGGCTTTAGGTAGAGCTGAGCCCTCCTACCTCATGTGACACTGCTACCCTGCCTGCGGTAGCCGGCCCATATCCAGGCCGAGGACAGCCTGCAGGTTTTGGGGATCGGGAGGGGCGTGGGGGTCACAGCTGCCTGAGCTCTTAATATCCCCTCACACCTAGGGGACACTGCTGCGTGTGCTCCGGGCCTGTGCAGTCATCTTTGCCTCCTGTCCCCTGTGCACCCTCGAGGCTACAAGTGTGCGTGTCCAGAGGGCCTCTTCCTCCTGCCCTCAGGGAGGTGCGCAGGTGAGCGGGGTCTGCAGGGCAGGCTTGGTGGCCTGGGGTGGGGTGCACCCCTGTGGCAGGCAGATGGGGGGCCGTGAGGGTTTTTTTGGGATGAATCATAGAATCATAGGGGTTGGAAGGGACCTCGAAAGATCATCTAGTCCAACCCCCCTGCCAGAGCAGGACCACCTAGAGTACATCACACAGGAAGGCGTCCAGGCAGGTTTTGAATGACTCCAGTGAAGGAGACTCCACAACCTCTCTGGGCAGCCTGTTCCAGTGCTCCGGCACCCTCACAGTGAAAAAATTTTTCCTGATATTCACCTTGAATCTCCTATGCTCCAATTTGCACCCATTACCCCTTGTCCTATCATAGGTCATCACTGAAAAAAGCTTAATCCCATCTGCCTGACACTCACCCTTTACATATTTGTAAACATTGATGAGATCACCCCTCAGTCTCCTTTTCTCCAGGCTAAAGAGACCCAGCTCCCTCAGCCTTTCCTCATAAGGGAGATGCTCCACTCCCCTAATCATCTTTGTAGCCCTACGCTGGACTCTCTCCAGCAGCTCCCTGTCAATGAGGTTCCCAGCTCACACAAATGCTGTTATGTTCCTGCCTTGGTTCATGCTGGTGACTCTGTCCAGTGCCCTCGAGGCCACGCTCACAGCCCTTGTGCCCCACAGAGCTGTCCATTGTATATGCATCTGGGAAGACCATCTCCCTGGTGCGGGTGGGCCCTGGCACACACATCAAAAAGGTGCAGGAGTGGCAGGAGTCCCTCTACCTGCAAGATGTGGACTGGCAGAGGTCGGTGCTCTATGGGACGGATGACCGTGGGACGCTGCTGCGTGTTGTGGGGCACCCTGGCAAGACAGAGGCCATTGCAACTGGGCTGCCAGGTGAGACCCTATGGGCTGGTGCAGGGCACGCTCCCATTCCTTGTGCTCCCTTGAGGATCTCCTGGGTGTGCGGAGCACAGCAACCCCATGGTGCCCACACTGGGGTTGTGCCAAGGCACCGGGCAGCTGTGCTCTAGTTTTAGGGGCAGGGGGAACCCAGGTGGAGGAGCAGGGTCGTGGGACAGCCCTGTAACTGCTTGCCTGCCTACTCTTGCCAAGTCTGCTCTGCCCGTGTGGATATCCGCTCGGGGAACCTGTACTGGCTTGCATGTAACCGGAGGGACGTCGGGGTGACCCAGGCATCTGACATGTCCTCGCACATCCTGCACCGTGCTCGCAGCAGCATCCAGCACCTCTTCCTGGACTGGCAGCGGGGTGC
>NW_008586891.1:0-1974 GCF_000691845.1 Merops nubicus | reverse complement strand
CGTGGGTGTGCCGTGGGTGGCCTAGCCAGTGGGCAGCCCCTGCAGCAGATGAGCTTGGCTGAGGCTGCTCCGTGGGATGCCTGGAATGAGACGTGGCCTGGAGACCTGCCTGCATCCATGGACAGCAGAGCCTTCAGCCTGCTCTGGAGCTCAGCCCTGGGTGAGTCCTGATGGTATTTGGAGCAGGGAGGTGAAGGGATTACTATAGGCAGCAGTGACCAGCTATGTCCTACACGCAGCAGGTCCCTCCCCGGGCACTGGGGTGCTCCTGGGGCAGAGCTCCCTAGCCTCAGCGGTGAGGTCCCTGCCATAGCTGTGGGTTGTGAGGGCATGGGGTGGACCACGAGGTGGGCCACGAGGGGTGCCTGCAGCCCCCAGGGTCCTACCATCCCTCTTCCTCACAGGCCTGCGGGCACTGAGTCTGACCAAGAGGCAAGCGGTCACCTTGGCACCCCAGTGGTCCCACGGCCTCCTGGCTGCCTTCGAGCCCTACCTGGTGACTGCAAACGGGACATCTCTGCTGCTGTGGGACCGGAGGACGCTGGCCCTTGTTCTGTCCATGCCGGCGGCAGGCGTGCAGGGAGCGGTGGCCTTCGTGGGCTCAGAGGGTCAGGCTGGTAAGAGTAGCTGTGGCTCTGTGCCTGGTGCTGTACCTGCTGGGGCTGGGTGGCCCATATTGCTCCAGGCTGGAGCAGGGTGCCTGCCTGCTGGTGGCTATGTGGGGTGATCTTGGAGGTGCACAGAGTGTGGGGGAGGGTGTAGCCCCAAATCCAGGCTCATGTTCCTGTGCCTCTGCCAGTGCCACCAAGCAAGGGGTCTGCCCTGCCGCGCCCTCCACCTGTGACCACCCCTACAAGGACAACCAAAAGCACTGCTGCTGCTCAGCTCACCACCTCCACCATGAGAACTACACCAAGGAAGACCACCACTGAGCTCACCACTACTCCTGCACCAACCAACAAGGCTACCACACCCCCAACCACCACCCCCCAGTCCACATCAGCCAAGACCACCCCCATGCCAACCACTGTCCGGACCACAACAACCAAGACCACCCCTGTGCCAACTACAGTCCGGACCGCACCAACTAAGACCTACGCTGTGCAGCCAGCTACCACCACTACCACCAGCACCACTACTGCCACCACCACCACCACTGGGTCCTTGCAAGCCAAGACCACTGTCTCACAGCCAACTACTACAACCCGACAGCAAACCAGCCCTGCACGGGCAGTACCACCTACCACACCCCTCCTGTCCAGCCCTGCACACCGCCTGACCCCCGTCCCCCATCTGTCCTGTCCTCGCACGCACGTGCCCTGCCATGACGGCACTGAGTGCGTGGCCCAGGAGTACATATGTGATGGGGAGAAGGACTGTGCAGATGGTTCTGATGAGGATGGGTGTGCCCAGCTCTGCGACACCCCAGGTAGGAACCATTCTTAAGTCCCCTGTGCAACTGAGTCACTGTGTGCCAGGGCTTCTGGCTGCTTCCTGGTGGGATTGGTGAGATGGGGTCCAGGGAAGGTCTGAGTGCTTCCTGGGCTCTGATGCTTGTCATGTGGCATACTGGTTTCATCTGAGCTTGGAACTGGGCTGGAGGTGCTGTCTCAAGGGGACAGGGCTGGCCTTGCTGCTCTCAGTGACCTAGATGTGTCCGAGCTGAGACTGCCTTGGTTGCCTTGCTGGGGACCTAGGCTGCTGGAGATGCACCGACCAGGAAGGGCTAAGCCATGTTGCTGTAGTGTGGGGCCATTCTAGGTCCCTGGGGAGTTAGCAGAGGGTCTGGTCCCAGTTGTTGCCTACCGCAGGCTTAGCGAGGCCCCTTCCTTGTCTCCCCAGGGGCCTTCCACTGCGTGAGCGGAGCCGTGTGCGTCGGGGCTGGGGAGCGCTGCGATGGGGTGCCGCAGTGCCCCGACGCCTCGGACGAGAGGGGCTGCTGGAGCCCCACGCAGGAGTGCGCCCTGCGCTGCG
>NW_008586890.1:0-920 GCF_000691845.1 Merops nubicus | reverse complement strand
TTAGCGCCACACCCAAGATGGCGGCGCGCGGGAAAGCCGAAAAACGCTGAAACCCCCCCAAAAATTGGCGGAATTTGGGGTTTTTTTTGGGTGCCGTCAGCGGGGAGTTCCCATGAGCCCCTGGGGGGGGTTCAGGACCCCGAGACTCGCGGAAGGGGGGGGCGGAAAAGGGGGAAATGGGGGGAAATGTTAAAATTGGCCATTTTTGGGTTTTTTTTTGGCTTATTTTGGGGCGGTTCGGGGGTTTTGAGCTAAAATTGGCCAAGAAAGGGGAAAAAAGGAGGAATTTGGGGGAAAAAAGGTGGAATTTGGGGAGAAAAGGTGGAATTTGGGGAAAAAAGGTGGAATTTGGGGAGAAAAAGGTGGAATTTGGGGAAATAAAGGTGGAATTTGGGGAAAAAAGGTGGAATTTGGGGAGAAAAAGGTGGAATTTGGGGAAATAAAGGTGGAATTTGGGGAAAAAAGGTGGAATTTGGGGAGAAAAAGGTGGAATTTGGGGAAATAAAGGTGGAATTTGGGGAAAAAAGGTGGAATTTGGGGAGAAAAAGGTGGAATTTGGGGAAATAAAGGTGGAATTTGGGGAAAAAAGGTGGAATTTGGGGAGAAAAAGGTGGAATTTGGGGAAATAAAGGTGGAATTTGGGGAAAAAAGGTGGAATTTGGGGAGAAAAAGGTGGAATTTGGGGAAATAAAGGTGGAATTTGGGGAAAAAAGGTGGAATTTGGGGAGAAAAAGGTGGAATTTTGGGGAAAAAAGGTGGAATTTGGGGAAAAAAGGTGGAATTTGGGCAAAAAAAGGTGGAATTTGGGGGAAAAAATCATATTAGAAAATATTTTGCTAAAATTTTGATAGAATGGGGATAAAAAAATTGGATAAAAGGTCGGGGGGAAAAAATCTTTGGATAAAATATTTTTATAGAGG
>NW_008586889.1:0-9687 GCF_000691845.1 Merops nubicus | reverse complement strand
CCTGCCGGCGCCACGTTACGCGGGGCTCGGGGAGCCGCCCTGGCCGCTCGCTCCGGCTCTCCCCTGCCACAGGTTATTGAGATTTATGCATCGAAAGATTGGTGTGTCGCTCCCCCCGCCTTGGAGCGCTGCGCGGGAGCTTCCTCTGACATGAACAGGAAAGCAGAAGCCTGGTTTGGGGTGAAAACAGCCGGATTTTGAGACACACGTAACCAAGACAGCAGACTGCCTTCATTTCCACAAAGCATTTCCTAACAGGCCATTTTTAGTTTCTTTCTCTGTTCAAAACGACTGCCACGTTTTGTGTGACAATTGATTTCAAATGGAATGTTCGTATTTTTTTACTAAAAATAAAGGGGAAAGTATATAATGTTTTCCCCAGCTATATTTAAAATACTCTCCCATTAAGTGTAGCCTTCCTATAGGCGAAAATTAGTGTTAACAAATTGCATATTAATGGAATTTTCTAACCTACGTGGCCGTATATCAAATTGGAAATTGAAATTTCCAGTCTGTGTTTAGGTGCTGGCACAATGCAATTTGATTTATACACTTAAGACATCAGGTTAAGTACGGTTACACATGAGTAATGAAAGGCATTAGATACATGTTTGCAATTACTATTTGCTGCCTCTCTTTATATATATTACTGCAGATTAAAGCCAGAAGCAAATAAACTGCCTGGTTTAAGCATTTCCATGCAACTGTTGTGGAGCAGCTTTTGGCTTGTTCCAGTTAATATTTGTAGTATGCCCTAGTATTGAAGTTGACCACCCAAGAAGTGGAAGCTGTCCACGTACATATCTAGAACCACACAGTGATAACTCACTTATTAGCCTTTTCTTTTTTTCAGGTAGCCAGCACAGTGATATGTTTTGATTTAAATTTTACAGGGGTGTTTATATGCTTGCACATCAGTATCCAGTCAAAGGAACCTGATCATGAACTCAGTGGTTTTCCATTGGTCAGAGGAAGGGAGAGGTCATTCATGGTGTGGTATTCCACATGCTACTAAGATCTGTCCTTGCACATCTTGGCAGAAACTCATCTTCCTCCACTTTTCACATTGCCTTTAAATTGTTTTCACCAAGCTAAGTGTTCAAAATCTGTAGAGTTCACCATCATTAAGGTTTTTTTTTCTTCCTAAATGTTGCTGGCAATGCTGTTTAAAAAAACCCTGGAGCTTTTGGGGTTAGAGGAAAAGTACAATTTGTGGCTTTCAAGCTTTTTGTTAAATCTCTAGGGACTGTTTTCATTTCACATAGTCGTATGGAACAAAAAGAGCTTGGATTTGTATTGAGAGAAGACTTAACCAGCTTGCAGGGCTTACAGTTGTCACACTTAGAATCTTTATCCTCAACTTAATAAGCCTTTTCTTAGGATCTGCACTATTCCTGCAGTTCTAGGTCACATAGCTTTTGCTTAACTTTATACAGAGTAAACCTCAGTTGTGATATGTTTTATCGAGCATACCTTAAAAATTACTACATTGAGTGTTGTGCAATGGAAACAGAAGTTTGCTGCAATTTTGCATGATATATCAGAGCCCACAATTACAGGATATTTCTCTAAAAAGCCTGAAGTCAGTCATAGACCTTGATGTCTCAGCCAGGCTGGTAATTAGCGTGCAGTAACAAATCCTGCGGGTGTCTGAACACCTAAGGGAGAGCTGCTGGTTTCTCCACGGCATCACTGGGAGGCTAACCTGGAAGCACAGGAGTAGCAGCTTTTTTGGAGCACTGCATAGGGGGATGCTGTCAGAAGAAAGGGCAAGGAAGTGAAGAAGCTCCACTGAATCTGAGTTACAATTACACTGGAAAGTGTCACACAGGACGTGATTAATTTGAGAAGCACATTCAGCTTTGCACGTGTGAGTGATCTCTGTCCATCAGGCACGGGAGCGCCTTCTTCCCTTAAACACACAACTATAAAAGGAAAAGTGTAAAACGTAGTAGTAGAGCTAATGGTGAAGAAGGCCCTGACCTGTAGGCTTCAGAAAACTGCTCCCTGACAGCATAAGGGACTCTGGGCATGTTTCTGATGGGAAACCACCTTTATTTGTGTCTTTTGGGGCTGTTGCTTTGGTTTGGTTGCTTGAATATGTCTTGATGGTAGGAGAGGTAACTTGAATTTGGCGTGTTTTTACAGCACTGGATTGTTTCTCTCTCTCTTTCCTTGCCGGTGGACAAAAGTTTGCTGGTTTAACAGCGGGTTAAACACAGTCCTTGGCCAGGTAATTTCCTGGGCAAAGACAGTAATTAAATCATTTCCAAGCTGGGTTGCTAAGCTGCTCTCCTGGAGAGCCCTGGTCCAGAGTCCAAGACAAGACATGGGTTGGCTTATCTGCGGCTTTCCTATAGGGCTGGTCTTCGTCTGTCAGGGATGTTTAACTTGTAAGAAGTAATAAGCTTAATAGGTTGACTTTATTTAATTATTAATGATCCCTTTCTGTCCTTACAGCTCATAAAACACCCTGTAGGTTGGCAAAACACTCATAATATTGATCAGGAGCCAGAGAGATATTTATTTCCTCTTTGCCCCAGCACGCATAAATCTTGGTCCTTTTCCTCGGCAGGCGGGATTTACAGTGGCCTGTTTCTTAAAAGCTTTTCGCAATTAAGGAATAAATACCCATCAGTCTTTGTTTGCTGTCTGGAGCCCTCTTGTTTGCCAGGGACCTACGTATCCCCGGTGGGCTTGTGCGCCGTGCCCCTTAGCAACGCAGCCGGGCAGAGAAGGCATGCGTGCTCGGACGCAGTCAACTGCTAAGCACTCGCTTTGCAATAGAGAGGGGTCTTCTCCTGCGGAGAGAGGAAGCCCCTGTGTTTTCTCAGCATATTGTTCCCAGCTCCTCTTCCATGCCTCTCCTCCCAGTTCCTGCTTTGCTTGGGGCAGGAAGACACTTTGGAAATTCCTTGCTGCTAGCCCTTTCTTCTCGCCTTCCCTTCTTCTCCCCCGCCTTCGCTAGCTGCAATTAAAAACATCACGAACCTCTCCCGACATTTCAATCCCAGCTCCCCCTCCTCAGTGTTCCCCTTTTCCCTGTCCCAGCGCTGCATGGCCGGTGGGGTCTGTGGGGAGTGCCCAGGCTCACCACCAAGGGTCGGTTGGAACGGCAAACCCCGGCGCAGCCGGCTGCTTGGCGCTGGTCCTGAGGGGATCCGCGCTGCTTCCTTGCTGCTCCACAGAGCTAATGACACATTCTGGGACTCTCCAGGAGTTTGGGAGGTACGAGGGTTAGATTTACTTCATTTTCTTGGAAGAGACACATTAACCTTGTTAACTGGCCAACAGGAGAGAAAATTTGGCAGTGCTCTTGCTGAGCTGGCCAGGTTACTCCTGCGTTAAGCGGTTGTACTTCAGTGAGCAACCAGAACTGGCAACACACGGGCTCAGCACCTGCACAGCAATGCTACAGAGACCATCTAGGGGCTTCCTCAGTTACAGAGTTACTTTCTCTAGAGAGAGAGAAGAAAAGATAAAAAAATTAAAGAGCATTTTAGGGTTTTCAAAGGTGTGGAAGATAAAACGTCACTTTGAAATGCCTGCCCCAAGCCTAGTCAGTATTCCTGGTGGTGGGGAGTCGATGTGGTAAATGCTTGCTCTCCATTACAATTTCAATGCAGCCTTTCAAAATTTCATCAAGCCTTTTAACAAACAGTGAGTAATTGGAGATAATGAGCAAATGACACAACATTTTTATTACCCTTGTTATCACTTTGGTAAGAACAAGCCTTATCTTGTGCTGGAGCTGTTGAGTTCTGGTGGCAAGTTCTCCAGCTCTCCATCCACCTGCTGCTGCCTACACAAGCCCTTCTGGGTCACTGTATGAACACGGCTTTTACTGCCACTCTGAACAACAGTTTCGTGTTTGGCTTCCGTGCCTCTGCACCAAGTGTATGTGAGGGACAGAGGAAGTTGTCACCAGCAGGGCAGGGAGGGGATCCTGGGGAGAGGGGCAGCTCTGGAGTCCTCAGCACAGCAGAGCCAGGGACCTGCTGGAGCGGGGCCAGAGGAGCCCCAGCAATGCCCCGAGGGGGGAACCCCTCTGCTGGGAGCCCAGCAGGAGAGAGTTGGGCTGGGGCAGCTGAGAGGAGAAGGCTCCAGCTGGCGAGACCTGCTGGGGGCTGCCAGGACTGCCAGGGGCCTGTCCGAGAGCTGGGGAGGGACTCTGAGCAGGGCCTGCTGGGACAGGACAAGGGGTGATGGTTTTAGACTAAAAGAGAGAGAGTAAGACTAGATAGAAGGAAGAAATTTTTGACATGATAGGGGTGCTGAGCCCCTGGTCCCGGGTTGCCCAGAGAGGTGGTCGCTGCCCCATCCCTGGCACCATCCCAGGGGAGGTTGGCCGGGGCTCTGAGCACCCTGCTTTGGTTGAAGGTGTCCCTGCTGCATGCAGGGGGGTGGCACTAGATGCCCTTGAAAGGCTCTTCCAACACAGACCATCCTGTGATTGTATAAGTTGAAGGCAGAGGTGGAGGGGAGCGAGGAGGAGTAGCGTGGACAGTCGGTACCAGCATGACAAGGCTTCTGCGTGGATTTGCTGGGTGTAAAACCACGTGCATTTAAGTGAGGTGGGAGACCCACACGGTACACTCTACGGGGCTGAGCTGTGTAGGATGTAGGCTCCTAAATGAGCATTTTTGGTGCAAACCCCCGAGTGGGGAATGCGGTGCAGCTCCCAGAGTGAAGCTGTACTCCAAGCAAATCTGCCTTTCATATTCTCTCATGCTACCTAGGTAGCCCTCCCACTTACACTGCCCAGTATTTATATATCCAGATAATAATGATGTGATGTGGCTGGCAGAGTAATTTAAATAATTGGACATTACCTTGAGAAGCAAGCACCTAATTAGATCAAAATAAACGGAGAACTGAAATTTTCATCGGTTTCTAATAACCCTTTACCCATGTACAGCATCTGCTGTGGCAGAAGTTCCATCGTTCACACCACAGTGTGTGCTTAGAGGTCGCTACTGATGGAGGCTGCTGCAAGAGCAAGGAGCTTGGTGGTATTTTCTGGCCAAGGCTTTAGTGGCTCCTTCTTCTCCTGGCACCGCAGAGTATTCTGCAGCCTTCCTCTGCTGTACTTGGGCCTTGTATACCCAGGGAGGTGAGGTTTGTATCAGCACTCTGGTTTTGAATGCAGAGCTGGAGAGATAAAAGGGTCAACAAAAGTCTGATCTTACAACTACATTTTTCTTTCACTAAGGTCATCTAGAAGTTTATAATCTATGAACTCTTTCATGCCTATGTGTTGAAAAAAATAGCAACTAGCAGGATCACTGAAGAAAAGTCAGTTTAGTACATATGAGGAAGAGACAGCTCGCACCTTCTCCAGCATTGGGTATGACTGGGACCATCTGAGTACCTGATGATGTTGCTTCTCCAGCACACTCACTTCAGTCTGGTCCTGAGAAACAGACTCCATTGGATTTTAAAAGTTCAGTAGAAGAGTCTTGGCTCAGGTTTGACAACTACAACTGAAAGTCTCTGGTGTCGAGGGGGTAATTTAGAGTGGAAGTTACCAGGGTTACAGCTAAGGGAAGAAAACGAGGGAAATATTTACTCGCCAATGTACGTTTCCTTTATTTTTAGGGACTGGTTCAGTGTCTTTCTCCTGATTAGTTGCTCTTCCTCACATTTCCTCGTGCTCTTATTCACTTGATTTATTTAAAGGTATGTCAGCTCTGGCTGAAATGAAACACTGTGCCTCCTCTTCCTGCTTATTGCTGACCACTCCAATAATTCATTTTTTAGCTCATTAGCTAACAGGGGATGTGAACAGTGGTCCTCCAGGGAACTGCAATGAGGTTAAGTGATCTACTGCTGACAACTCTGCTCTTGGACTGGCCTTCCTTGGGGGAAATGAGACCTCAACCAAGACAGGCTGTGGATCCCAGAACTGAAACTGGGGCATCAGAGCAACATTTGCAGTATTTATGTCTTGTTGTTGAGATTTCTGAGATGAAATCTTGGAGTGCAAGTGGCAGAGCTGAAGGTGTCTTCCAGGAAAGTCCCCAGGGCTTCCCTTTCAAAATGACATGATTTGTGCCAGAGATGTATGGAGGATGTCTGTGGATGTTTGCTTTCTAGATACTCACTGAAAAACAGTCCCTCTATGTTCTGGTTGTCCATAAGGCATAGACAAGCAAGCTTTTCCTCCTGCCTCCGTGATAAAAGTTTTGTGTTCTGCCAGAAAATCCAAGTGACCTGTCTTTCTTCTGCTGTTGAATAACTGAATCCCTGGAGGTATTTAAAAGACATGTGGATGAGGCACTTAGGGTCGTGGTTTAGAGAGGGGCTTGGCAGTGATGGGTTAATGGTTGGTCTCAATGATCTTAAAGGTCTTTTCCAACCAAAACTATTTGATGACTCTAAGATCTAAATCCCACTTAGTAGCCGATGTCAGTGGCATGCTGCCCCCAAATGTCTGAGGCTTTTAAAACACGTTTATTTTTGCTTGTAGTGTTTGCTGTGTTCCCACCACAACACTCAGTGTGACTCCAAAAGTCACACCAATGAATTGAGTGCTTGATCATACTGCAGGAGAGGGCTCTGGGGAAGGACCATCTCAATCCTCTCCATCTCTAATGCAGGTGGCACCGTGTCTCCCTTCTTGCTAGATTTATTTTTAAGGGGGTTTTTCTCTTCTTTTCCCAGCCTTTTGAGACAGTAGGGTGAACCTGAGCAGGATTGGGTGGCTGGGGTCTGTCCTGCCCCTGTGTAATGCGAAGCAAATGCGGAATTCGTGCCAGTGAATTTGTAAACCAGCAGCCTAAAGCTCTGGAAGCTCCTGCGTGAACATGGCATTTATTGGCTGTGTTTCAGTGCATGGCATCATTATGATGGTTTGAGGTGAGTTGTGATTAGAAGTGGGAGACTTGCATCAAACAGGTTGTTTTTTAAACAGAAGGGGACTTCTCTTCAAGCCACGGTGATCGCAGCCACCAGTGCTCTGCCAGGAGCCAAAAATTACTGTCACTCAAAATATGGTGTGAAGGAGAGAGGGGTTTGTTTGCAGACTCTCGACTAGGCTCAAAAAAAAAAATTGCTTTACTTACATGTTTGTGGTATATTTCACCTTTAGGATGTATGGGCCTATGAGACATAAATTCCCTAAGCCCTGGTGTGAACTGCTCTTGTAGAACAGCATGGGATTGGATCACTTCCATTTTTTTCAGCCTGGCAAGTTTTAACACGTAGTAGATATATTGGTTATACTCTCAGTACCTCTGTGCATGTTTACACAACATATGAGATGTTTGCTAAACATTCTTGAAGATTCTCTAGATGGGTACTGGAAGTAGAACTGTTGCAGTGGTGCAAGAATGCCCATTTTATTGTAAATAATTGCATGTGACCTTATCCTTCGCACTGGTTCTGGTTCGTGGGGTTTTTTTTACCTTAAAAAAATACAAACACAAAAACTATGAGTTAAGGATGCAATAGTAGCAGAAGTCCTTTTCTTCCTCCTGTCCATCTGGAATACCTGAAATGATACTCTGTTTGTGGGCTCCTGCCATCAAAGGCTCATTTGCAGCTCCTCAGCTGTTCTGGTGGATTTTTGTGTGTGTACCTTTTAGCCTGCAGGGGTCATTCAAAGGTTTGATTTAAAGGAAGCACTCTTTGTGGTAATTTTCTGTTTGCACTTTTTCTCTGAAAAAAAAAGTAAAATGATAGCCCTGGACCTGTTTGTAAGGCAAATTGTGGTGCAGCAGAGAAGGGGATGCTTTGGGAAGCTGGGCCTGAAAGCATGCAGGGAGGTCAAAGCAAGGTCACTCCACATGTACCAGGAAATGATGCAAAACTAATCCAGATTTGCTGTTGGAAGGATCTGTTTACATAAGTATTTAAAAACAGATTAGGGCTAACCTGACACTAGATTACTGGGAGTAGTGTAAACACGGCTGAAAGGCTAAACAGAGCTTTGCCTTTTGTACTCCAGAGCAGAAGATCTGTCACCCAGAGCAAGTGGCCTGGCTTAGGTGATATAGATGGATTTCAGAGGCTGAACAGATTACCTGAGGTACCTCTAAATGGGACTTTGTCTAGGGCTAGATCTCTGAGATCATAGCATTGTATGGAAATATTTTTAATGGAGAGATGAGGGACTTGTTTGTAGTCCTGGTTCTTCTGTAACCTAATAGCATCCAGAAAGCTTGTGGTAGTTCTTTGTCATATCAGGAGGAAATGGTGCTTCAAAGTATTGTTTTGGTGGTTCGCATTTTGGAAAAACAAACAGAGGAACCATCCATACCCCTTTTTCATTGGAAACCTTACTCAACTTGTGGAAGGAGAAGGCTGGGTCCTTAGGGCTTGCTTTCCTGCCCGAAATGCAGGCCCAGGAGCTTGGTCACTGCTGGACATAAGTGCAGAAATTTGGTGCATTTTCTGCAATGTATTTTGTGCGTGGAACCCAGGCTGCCTGTTTTGTCTTTGGTCTTCATGATGGTGAGGGCTCTTGCCCTGACCACCTGCCAGGCCCTCAGGGCAGCCCGGGGTTTTTGAAGACCTCCTGGCACAGCATCCACCAAGGGGATCTTGGGCACAGCAATAATGTCTCGGTAATGGCAAGATGGGTGACACAAATATCTCTGCAAAGATAAGGTTCAGAAAAACTGTTTCTATGAGGGCTTTCTTGCCAAAAATTTTACGGGGGAATAATTTTCTTGTTTACCCACGGTTTGCTAGACGAATTCCCACCACTCTGAGTGGATGAAGACAGGCTAGTGACCTGTCTCCTTTGGCTTCTCTAGGGAAGAAAAGGAACGTTGGATACGTGCGAAATACGAGCAGAAGCTCTTCCTTGCCCCGCTGCAGTGCTTGGAGCTTTCTCTGGGCCAGCATCTCCTGAGGGCTACAGCTGAGGAGGATCTGCGGACGGTCATCCTGCTCCTTGCCCACGGGACCCGGGAGGAGGTGAACGAGACCTGCGGAGACGGTGATGGGCGCACTGCCCTCCACTTGGCATGCAGGAAGGGAAACGTGGTGTTAGTGCAGCTCTTGATTTGGGTGAGTACTTGGTGCTCGGGGAGGGGGCTGGCTGGGTTGGCTTCCATTTGGCTGCATCCCTCAGCAGATCCTCTCAGACCTCCTACTTGAAGGTTTCACAAAGAGTTTGCTGGTGTCCTGGGTCTCAGTGTCCCTCACTGCACGCTCTCAAAAGGCAGCACCATGATAAAAAAATGTGTTTCTGCCTGTCTGCAGCATGATGGAAAGCAAAGGAGAGTGTAGGAAGTAAGGAAAGAGAGAATCTCGTGGCACCTCTTTGAAACCACACTGGGGCAAACTTTGTTCTACACGAGAGACTCTCTGCCTGTAGAAACCCTTACATCTGTGACTCGGTGCTCCTGTGCTCCCATTGTCAGGCTGGTGTCCTGCCTGCTCCCTGCCCTCCCTCTCCCCAGCCCTCTCCCACACAGGTGGTCGCTGCCCCATCCCTGGCACCATCCCAGGGGAGGTTGGATGGAGCTCTGAGCACCCTGCTCTAGCTGGGGATGTCCCTGCTCCCTGCAGGGGCTGGACTGGATGACCTTGAGAGGTCCCTTCCAACCTGGAACGTTCCGCGCTTCTGCGACCCCCACTTAACCCGAACCCCACCGTGCAGAAGGCGCCGGCGCCGCGTCGGCGGCTCTGGCGGCAGCACCTCTCTCTTCTCCCCGCAGTACGGCGTCGACGTGATGG
>NW_008586888.1:15047-53384 GCF_000691845.1 Merops nubicus | reverse complement strand
TTATTACCCTTGAAAGAAAAAAAAAAAAGACAGGCTGCTCGTTGTGATAATCCACTTGGAAAAGGAGATTCCCGCTGGAGTGGGGCGGATGAGGGAAGGAGCTGACTCCGTCTGGAGTGCACGGGAGGCGAGAGGGGAGTTTGCTCTGGAGTGTTGGTGCTTGGGGCTTTGCACTGCGCAGGCAAACAGCAGGAAAAGAAATCCCTCTTAATGTGGCAAAACCCCAGAGGAAGAGTGCTCTTTTCCCCACCTATCTTCTAAAATTACATCCCTATCCACACGCACGTTTCTGGAGGACTTCTCTTAGCTATGCAACCGATGACTGTTTTTCCTTAAAATCAACTACTTTTTCCTTCAAAGTGACTGGGCAGATTTCTATCAGGCATCATATTGCAGACTGAGGAGGGGCGTGCGTAGCAAAACTTGTTTTTTGGGATAGCACAGATTGTGTTTGTGTTGAAGTGACCCATTGAAAACTTTCTGATCCCGGTTGCTTTGCATTGAGCTGCTCAGCTTATGGTTCATAACAGAACCAGAGTATGAAAGATGTACTTCAGGGATGAGGCAGCTAATCATTTTTCTCTGTTCCGTTTATGTTCTCAGGACACTCCAGTTTTCCAGTTTTTTGCCTTGCAGGGAAAACTGGAATCAGAAGAAAAATGCTTTGAATGAATTCCATGACTTGATAGCCCTACAAAATAGAGTCAAACTTGGTTTTGATATTTCTAATGCCCTACAGGTCAATATTATTGAGTATATTAGTAAAAATCTGGTTTTATATAGTCTTTGGTGTGTCAAAATATATAATGGATATATAATATGTGGTACCTAAAGCTTAAATGGAGGAAAAAGATTATACATATGCTGTGAAAGAAATAATTTAATTAAAAAAATCACACGTGAGGTAAGAAGATATCTCAGACAAATAGGAATCAAGTGTTATGTGAAAGAATGAAAGTAAAATTTCTATAGCAACGTTATCACTTCAAAAACCCCAAAGCTGATATGGAGCATCTTTTGTAGCCTGCATACTATTTGTATGCTGCAACTGTTTGGGTTTTTTCCTCTCAAATCTAATGGTACTGGTGAGTCCATCATTGCTTAAAAAAACAGCTGGAAATAAATAATATTCCATTGTAATCAATCTGTTCTCACTTCCTCTTTGCACAGCCAGGCTCCTAAAGCAGAACAGGATTGTTTCAACATTAGCATCTCATGGAAAACATCAGTTTTCCAAATACATGCTAAAAATGCCTTTTTTTCCCCTCCTTTTATTTTTCTTAGCAGGTTACCAGTCTGAAAATAGTTGGATTCCTGAATTCAGCCAAGCTGAAATATGTGGAGTACCTGATCACATATAAGGAAACGTTTTGGCTGGCTGAATTTGGGGGTCAGTTTCCAGTCTGTATTCATAAAGCTGGAAGGAAGTCTATCAACACCAGTTATAGTACTTAACCTTTCCTGCCTGTGGGTATGAGACCTTCTAACAGGGAATTTTTCTGTGCTGGAATTCTCTGTCTGTCTGTATACCTTAGTGTTACACGTAAAATGTGATAAATGGTGTTTTCTCTTTGGAGAACATGGTTATAGTCTGAAACAATCCTCTGTCCTTTAGTCTTTTATATAGACATTTATTATGTATGTGTATATTTTAGCAGCATAGATCTGACTGCTTAAACGTACCAATTGGAGAGAGGATTCCTGTTCTTAATCCTAATCAAAATGATGAGATCCAATTAAAGGTTTGGTAAAAGGTGATACTCTTTCCTCTTGCAAAATCAAGGACAAGCACGTCGTTCTTTTCTCACAGAAAACACTGGACGTAGGTAGCTGGTCGTTAATGGGAAGCATTAATTGAACACTTAGTCAGATGAGCCTAGGTGTAAATAATGTCTTGGCACTCCGGGGGTAGCCAGACATAAATTGTCAGGTTTCTAGAATGGTGAGGTACTATCCCTCCTAAGGCTGTTGTAAAAATCCAGACAGCAATGGCAACTGCAGGGGGCAGAAAGTGTCCGTTCCTCCTGCTTTGCTTACACCGCCTGCTGCAGTGTGCTCTGGAAAACCATTTTAATGCTGCTTGCTGTGTGCTGCTCGTTTTTAAGACCTACCTTTTCCCTGAATAAGCTTTTATGAGCTTCAGCTCTCGCCTCAGCGTGCTTTACAGCCAGCGTTTTGAGCAGAACAGCTGTAAAGCACAGCCTGTAGCGGGAGAGCCATCTCCTGAACTCCGTTTGGGTTGTCAGTCAGAAGGCAGAGGTAATAATGTGTGTATCTCTGTAGGCACTGGCATTCTGGTGGAGGTTTTGGGAGTGTGCTGGCTTTGGGAGGGTTGTCCACGCCGGGGTTTGAGCTGTCCTCACGGAGCAGTGTTGTATCTCCGTGAGGGAGCGAGGCTGTAGCTCCTCACCTCTCTGCATCTTGGCCCAAGCAGTGAAGTGCAGCAGTGGTAGGACGTGCTGTGGTAGGCAGAGGCTTTGGAAATGTGCTGTTGATGGTACAGCCTAAGTGAAGCCAAACCCCCTCTGTCGCCATGGAGAGCGGAACAGGAAGAGGAGTAGAGGAAAAAAAATCTGAAGAACAGTTCTTGAAATTGTAATAATTGAGATTAAAAGTTGGGACTAGATTTCAGGGCTTAACTTGCAAGTAAAGTGGCAGAAAATTAGGGTTGGCTGTCTTGGCTTTAGGCCTTTGGCCTGTAACTCTTGATGTTTAATTTGTGATACTCAAGATCTGTTTAATAAGCTGATGGCAAAGCTCATGATTCTGTAGGTCATGGACTTCACCTTGAATATTTTGATGTGGAAATTACCTCGTACTTAATGAAGATACACTGTATAAGAGGTCCTTAAACTTGACACCTCTACGCCCAGTTCGGGAACTAGGAACAGACAGGGAATGTTAGGAAGACCTATGCCAGCCCTTGGAGTCAGCTTTTTCCATTTTTCTGTAGGGTCATGCTTCAGACACTTTGCAGATGAGAAGGATCTGTTTAGCAGTTGTGAATGTAGTTTTTGATCCCCGTAAGTGAGCATGGAGATGCATCTTTGTGTCTAGGAGTTGGTAAGTAGTGGCTTCAGTGCCTGAAGGGCAGCTGAATTTACAATTAAAGTCTCTTACTGGTCTATGTACCTTGGAGGAAAACTCCTTCTCCTTCTGAACAGTTCTTACTATCACTGCTCTGAAAAAGCTCTTGATGAATAAAAGTGCTCATCGTGACCACAGTCATGATATGCACAAGGTCCTATCTGGAATTTCAGGATGTTTGTTCTGTGCTTCTGCCAGTAGATCAAAGAATAATTGCCTGTCAGGGGTTGTCCCCTCTCATTGGCAGCGGGTGCATTCTAGCATATTTCTTCCTGTTTGAGAGCTTCTGTTGTTTTTCCCACTGCTCTCTCTTCACATGGACCCTCCAGACTGATGAGTGCTTTCAAATATGAAGAAACATTTTCTTCTATAGGTGATGATCTTTTTTCAGGCATCCATCTCCCACTGTACTTGAGACTTCAGTCCTTTGTTCCTTGCAATATTTGACACACAATTGATTCAGAGGTATTTAAAACTGAAATGCCTTTGCTTCCTTTCCTAACTTTCAAAGCAGAAAAAGCTTAATAATATCTTGGCAAATAAATGCCATGTCATGTTTTCAGTAGCGAGCGTTGTGGTTCAGTCTGAATCAACATGTGAAGTTCTTACCAGAATGACCTTGCAGTCAGAGGGTAAACTAATGGTGGAACTTCTCATGCTGTGCCTGTTGAGGCATGCTTGTTCTCCTGCTTGTTCTCCTGCTTCTCCTCTACAGCCTGGCCCCATCTACCTGTCCAGGAACGGGGAATTGTTGCTTAGGCAATTTGCTTTGTACCATAACAGCTGGGCAAGGAACCTTCCCAGGCTGAGCCACCTTCTTAGGCCTGGTGTTTTGGTTGCTTAAAAGAATAAGGAAATCTTAGTTTGTTTTTCTTTAACGTTTTTTAGCAAATGCACCAAACTTCTGGATTACAAATCCTATGGAGAATTTGAAAGAGGAGTCCAGGATTCAAGAAGCATGTCTCTTTTTTCAGCGGCGTGCTCCACTTTGACTGCCTCTGTGAACTGTCTGATTCACTCAGGAAGGATGTTCTTCTCTGCCCTGGTTTGTGGGGACTGCCTTCTCCCTGAAAGCCCATAAGAAGTGTCAAAATCAACTGCAAGCTTCATTATTCAGGAGGTCTCCAGTTTCACACCTAAACAGACTTCCTTAGTTCTTAACCTTTAAGGAGTAAAAAGGTCCTTAGGTCTGCTGAAGGTAATGCTCTCTTTCCTGTTGGTGTGAAGACATGATTTGTGGTGTGAGATTTTAGCTCCAGACACAGCAGAGACTTGCATATGTGGGACAAGCCAGACTCAGAACGTTGCACTGAGCTTATGTCTCTTGCACTGGAGAAGACTCCAGTACAAGACTTTTCTCTTCCTAGAGATGTTAATCACTCTTTTGTATGCTCTACCATGTTTTGTTTTTTTTTTTTTTTAAATAAATGGTTGGTTTAGGGGCCAAAGGTTAGGATTAGTCTTGCACTGTGAAATTTTAAGGTGCACAATAGCAATTCTTGAGTTGTGGGATCTGACCCATCAGGATTTCCCTGAACACTTTCTCCTATCTATGTCTCAGGTCAACACTTACAGCCTGATTTAAAGGTTACACAGATATCTGTGATCAAAGTGACTCATGAATAGTAGTTGCATTGGAACCATTTCCTTCCCTAGTTTTTTTTAATGTGGATGGGGAGACAGAGGAGCACAATAAATGCAGCTTTCCTCATACTTTTGTTTGTTCCCTGTTGCAGAGAGGGGATGGATCTGTGCAAGCTGACAGAGGAGGAAAAAATAGGGATATGCTGGACAAGAAGGCTTCTTTTTTTCTGTAGTCTTATCAGCATTCCAGGTTTACTATTAGCCAGGCTGTTTGTTGGGAGCAGTTGTAGCATCTCTTTAATTTTGTCTGCAGTCAGCTATCTTATTTGCTTCATCTTGAGAATGTTGAAAGCTTTCAGACTGGAATGGCAGCTGGTAGTGTGAAGGTGAGCAGAGTGGAATGGCTTTGTTTGATTTGTTGGACTATCTGTTGAGCTTTATTTTAAGCCATCAAAGCTTTAAACCCCAAACAAAGGTTAGCTGATAGCCTCATTTTTGTTTCAGGCCTTAATCTGTAGTGTTAACATGAAACTGGAGCTGCAAATTAGTTTCAGACCTCCTACTTCCCTTCTTTCATTCGAGGATTTTCTGTCTTAGTAACTGGAGTAACAAATCAACACGTAAATGCTACTTACTGGCTGGTGGTGGAAGTTACCTGCTTGTGAATCTCTGACTCCCCTTCTTTCTACTACTACTCCAGTCTGAGAGGGGAGGAAAAAAAAAAATGTTTTCCTTTGGGACATACTCTGGGGATCCTGCTTCATAACAAATGCTGCTGCAACTGTTTGATTCCCAGTGGTGGCTGTGATAGCCAATTTGTTTTAAACCCGAGACAGATTAACTTGGTTTCAAAGCTTGTGTTTCTCACATTAGTCCTAGTAGGCACCCATAGTTTTTCCTGTGTATGTGCAGCTGACTTGGGACTGTGGTTTCTTGATGTCTTTTTTCCTGGTACACATAGGGATTTTTGATTGGCTGTACCTTTCCATTTCATTTGACTGGTAGATACTTGAAAGTGTTGGCTTTGGGGTTTTTAATTCTTTTATCCCCATGATTCTCCAAGTTATGTGTCTGTAGCACATGGCAGCATCTAAAGTGCAGAGATAGACCTGTGCTCTTGCTTAAATATCAGTCATAGTGGCACCACAAGAAAGCCTATCAGAAGGTGACCTCCTATGCATTTTCTGGATTTACTGGAGTTATACTTCTAAGAAGCAGGATGTGTTTTTTTGTAACTGTACAAAGGACCAATGTTGTTAGAGCCTTTCTAGACTTGAGACAGAAAGAGCTGCCTGGAGCAGCTATCTCCAGTCTCTTGTTAGCCTATGGGCAGTGGAGCCAAGTGAGGGGAATTCTCTGATGCTGTTACAGTTTATGATGTTACCCTGGACTGTGGTGTCAGCAAGCAGTGCTGGAGTGTAGGGAGAGCTGTGTGTTACCTGAGAGGCCTCAGCTGGGAACCTGCACTTGGCAGAAGCAGTTGGAGAAGCTGATAGATCTGTTCTGACTGGGTGGAAGCTGTCTTGCTACTGGTGTTCTTTTACATATTGATTTATCAGTCCTTCACGTACACTCTGCTTAATTCAAGAGAAGAACATAGCTGCATTAGCTAGTACTGTAATCAGTGTTGTAAAACTTACTCATTGCAAAAATTAACCTGCATTGTTTGGTTCAAAACATGTTGGTTTTTTTTCCAAGGGGTGGTACCACATTAATGCAACTTGCTTAGCAACTCCAGGACCATCTGTGGTTTACTCCACACAGCTTCCACCATGTTGATCTCTCTCATTTAAGAAAAAACAACCATTTTATCTATTTGAAGACCTATTTGATAGTCAGTCAAGTGAACTGTTACCAGACACCAGGTGACTGACCAGACCAGTAACCTGAGATTCACTTTATCAGTTGGTAGCTGATGAGCAGCAAGCAGTCTGTCACATTTTTGTGTGTGTGAAACAAAGCAAATACCCAACTTTTTTCAGTTCTCCACTTAGGTAGAATGCTACTCAAATTTTGGTTTTCTTTTAAAAGCTCTTGGTTATATGTAACACTAATTTAAAATGCTTTATTTCTGCCTGTCTCTGCTGTTTTTCCAAGTTGGTAAAGGTAACTTCCCCCCCTTCTTGTTCTTCCTTTCCTGTGTTTAATGGAGCTTGAAATGAACAGGACTCTTCTTGTCTACCTCTTGCACAGTATCACTGGTGATGTCAGCATATCCCTGGGTAGTGTTTCTGTGAGGGTCTACACTGTACTGAATTTGTCATTGAATAAAAAAAAAGTGAGTGTTAGACAAGATGAAACTCAAAAAAAGAAGTGGACATGGTTACAGAAGTTGTTTTCAACATACTTAAAAAAATTTAGAGTCTTTTTAGCATGAATTTTGTGGCTAGTTCAATTCCCCATGTCCTATAACAAATTCTAACATTAAATATGTCATATATTAAACATGTTGAATATATTAAACATCCTGATATTACAAGTAGCTGTGAGAAGCAGCTCCCTAAATGTGACCCTGCCTTAGTAAGTGTGAAAATTCAGGGAACCTGGGTTTAACTGTACTTACATGGGCTTGTGCTTGCACCACCCTGGTTTTACAACGTGCTAGTTGTTCATCCATGCAGCCAAGCTCTCTTACGTACATGTAAGATGTAAAAATACAACATCTCGGGTTTAACTGTACTTACATGGGCTTGTTCTTCCACCACCCTGGTTTTACAAGGTGCTAGTTGTTTATCCATGCAGCCAAGCTCTCCTGTACGTATGTGTAAGATGTAAAAATACAACATCTAATGTAGAATTAAATTGTAGAGGTGATTAATCTGCATTTTGGCTAAATAATTAATAGAGTATTTTCATACAACATCTCATGTAGAATTAAATTGTAGAGGTGATTAATCTGCATTTTGGCTAAATAATTAATAGGGTATTTATTTTCATTAGTGTCTTAATTTGGAGTTCTGTGTTGCAACTCTTGCACTAGTATATGAAATCAAGTTTTTTTGTTCTAAAATTTTACACTGCAATTTAACAAGTAGTATGTATAAATCCAAAGAGTAAAAGTTACAAAACTAATAGTAACTTTATTTTTGCCTAAGCACATATAAATCTCTGCAGTGTTTGGATATGGCTAATTTGGGGAGATGATGGAGCATCAAACAGTGAGCTGCATTTGTGGTGACTGCCTCACTTGTCACTCAGAAGTTCATGCATTCATTTAGACTTTTTTAAATAGGGTTTGGCTTTGGATTCATGTTACTGAATTGACTGCCAGGGCCTTTATATGTATGTTTTGCTTCTGTCTTTAAAGGACTTTATATAAAACAAAAGTAAGGACTTGGATTCTGTTACTTCAGTGTGTGTTAGCAGGAGAGAGAAAACAGCAGCTTATAGTGTTGATTTTTGTCATCTTCCCAGCCCAGTTTCTGTTTTAATAAGATGAATCTTGCCCTCCTTGTGTATTTGAACCACTTAACGTTACTTCAGAAAGTTTGGCTAATTACAACTTATGCTTCTGTCCTGTACATTCAGTCTTGTTGTTGCATGTGAGTCAACTTGAGGGACCTTCAATAGGATGTATTTGGTAAATAAAGGTAAGATTTATTGCCCAGCAGATGTATGGGGAGTTCCTAAGTGAGGACAGCTGAGATAGCTGATGGATTTCAGTACCTTATTTGTGTTAGGTGAGGCTTGGTGACCCTGTGCCCTCCAGTGACAAATGCAAAATTTGTCTTAAGCTTATATGTTTTTCTTTGCTATGCTTCATTATCTTTGTGTTATTGCCCAGTTTTGTTCTTGGACTGGATCACTGTCCTGCTTGGCAGCTGCCAGCCAGGATGAAATTCTCATACAATTCTGTACATTGCTGACTTCTGTCGTACTCTGCTAGCAAGCTTCTCCCCCCAAAAGCTGATTATTGGATATGTTAGCTTGAATGTTTAACACTCAGTTCTTTGGTCATTCATGCTTACATTTTGTGGTTTTGGTTGTGGGATGATCTTAAGAGTGATGGAGAGAACAGAGTAAGGAAAGCAGTGAAAATAGTTTCAAGGGTTATTGCAGTTATGTGCACAGAAAGGAATGAAACTCTCTTCTTGTCATTATGAGGCTGTTCACTAAGGAAATTAATCTTGCACTTTGTCCAGCAAAATTTTATATCACTACTTAGTAATGTCTTTCCTTGTCACATGGTAATTCTGCTTCTTACAGCTTCCCTTGATGTGTGAGTACCAGAGCTGCCCCGATAAATTCAATTTCTTTTCTGCATCTCTTCAATATTTCTGCATGAAATCATCTACCAGAATTGATTCAAACTTGCACATGCAAAAAAGTTGCTCTCAACCACTTGTTTACTAACTGAAGGGACCTAAGTCACAAAATGCTGTGAAAATCTGTGAAACAGTGCCAAGTGTAAAAGCAAAAAAAATACATGCAGACCATTAAAGAAATTGCTTTATGATGCTAAGCAAGTATTTCCTTCATCTGTGCAGTTAAGTATTTTATGAAAAGAAAACTTGAGGGGAGAGATCCTGGTGTGTCTGAGGTTGCAGGGACATCTCATAATGGGAATGCAAGTTTTCAGGTCCTTATTGAAAGATTTTAGGCAGTAGAAGGTGGGAGTTTCTCTTAGGCTGTGTGCTGCAGAAGTCTGTCAAAACCCAGAACTCCAGTTTAGTGGTAACCTGAAGAATTAACTTCCATTCTAGCAATTGTTTATAAAGCAAGCATTTTAACTCTGTAAACATACTGTTTCTGTAGGTTTAAACTGTTTTGCAGACAAGTTGTTTTAAGCAGTGGTAAAAAGAACACAAGAAAATGTAAGGAGAAGGTGAGTTAGCAAATCTGACAAGTTCAGAAAGCTTGAATTAAAATGTAAAACCTAGTTCTATGTGTGTACTAGTGAGACACAAGTGTTTGGTGGAATTGGCACATGCCTGGATGAGAAAAATGCCATTCAGCTACAGAACAGAGCAGTACTGGATTTACCAGAGGAGAGCAGGAGATGTGAAATTTGGACCTTCCTGTGCACTATCACTGAAGATTAGTGAGTGGGAGCACGAAATCCATCTCCTTAGCTGAGGGCGTTTGGGTCTTGAGGAGTTACCAGCTCTTGGCTGCATGCTCATGCTGTTCACTGCAGCGTGTTGCACTGTGATCCAGAAAGAACAGATAAAGGTGAACAAGATTCTTTTCCTCTTACTAATATTTCACCTGAATTGGCTCTATGGTACATGTCAACAGAGGGTTGAAGGAGCAGCTGTAGCCTGGGTAGCTGGAGGGGAGGGGTGCTGGGCTGGTGGGAGAGGCCCTGAGCAGTGATGCTTGGAGGCTGCATATGGCAGTTTGAGTAACAACTCCTGCCTTCCTCCAGACTTGGCCTCTGATAGATTGATGGCATCTGAATGTTCTCCATGGCTTCTTCTGCAAAGAGTGGCTAGTGCTAACTTCAATTCCAAGGTTTTGTGAAGTAACCTGTGTGACTGTAGCTGTTGTAAATACTGCAGGCTCCCACAGAGGTGTGGTGTGTGCTGAGCCCAGTATGTGAAACTCATCTTGTGTTTGCACTCATTAGAACTTGTTCCTGTATGGAAATAATTTGCTTCTGTGCAAATAATTTTCTTCTCCTCTAGTTTCCTTGTGAAAAATAAATGAAGCAGGGAGTGTAGAATGCCTGTAATCTGTGATCAGCTATTACAGAAAATCCACTTTTCATATTGCATTTAATTTAATGAAATGGATAGTGTTTTTCTAAGTAATCAAGTTATGAACCACTTGTTCCCCTCTTTAAACAAGCCTGTCTCTAAGATTTCTGTCTTTTATAATCAAAGTCTGTGAAGATGTTTTAACTTTTTTGGTTGGTTTAAAGCATCTGGTCACAGGGCATGTGCCCCGATCATGCTCCTGCTGCAGATAGTGGAGGATGATGGGATAATGGGGATTGTAAATGAGCTCTTTATGGTACTGGTTTTCCTCTGGCCTACTCCCTTGTGTAGTCTAGAGCAGCCCCAAGGCTGTTTTGAGCGGTGCCAGCTGGCTGTGGCCCTGTGGGACTGGTGTGCCAGATGGAGGCAGCAGGAAAATAGCAGCACTCCAGTAAAACCCCAGCGTGCTGCCTGGGCTTGAGGAGAGGTGCTAGCATGGCAACCCCATCAGGGCATCCTGGGGCAAGTGGGTGTGCTGGTACTCAGTTACCCTTGTACTGGTGCAGCCATGGGAAAGACTGGCGTGGGTCTGTGGGGGTTTTTTGAGGAGATGGGTGGCACAGGATTCAGCTTTTGAAGTATTTTGATTGTGTTAGTATCTCCTTTTTCTTAGTCTTCTGCTTCTGCACTGTATCCATGTAATGTTCCATATCTGGTACAGATATTGACATTGAAACAAGTCTTTCTTAATACTGAGCAAGTGTGGTGTTTCTTGATGTGTTGTCCTGATTTTTTTTGTTTCCCTGACTACTGAAAAATGCTGTTACCTATAAGATGCTCAAGGAAAAGCTTGCTAGTGCTGATGGTTTTTCTGTTACAACAAAGCAAAACCCCAAACCCTTTATTTTACTGCCTGAGAATGATAACTTTAAACATGATCAAAATTAAAGAGATCAGAACTTTTAATCCTCTCATTTGGTGAGCTGGTGTTATACTTTTTACTGAAATACCTTTATTTCTTAGAATAGTACTGGAATCTGCTGTTCATGTTACAGCAGTATGTTCAGGTAGACCTCCTGGTCTGCCTCAACCATGTGGCCTTCTTTGTATTCAAGAACAAGCTTAGAGCAGTCTTCCAGCAGCAGCAGAATAACCTCATCTGCAGAAGATGTACCATGCAAAAAAACAGTTTGAAAATTTCTGTCTTGTGGAGATGAGGACAGCAAATGGGTGAAACTCTTTGAGCAGCCAGCAGGTAATATGATTCTTCAAACAGCAGATATTTTCTAGAGGAGCTGAGATACACCAATTTACCTGGTGCTTCGTCACTCTCTTGCCACAAAAGACTTTGTTCTCATTGCCCCATTAATGCAGCTAACACTTTTAATCCAGCAGCCCAAAATAGCAGCCAAGCCTGGATTTTACTCTGGTGGCATTTGCTGCACAGATAGTCAATATAACCCAACATGCTGAACTGTAGCTGAAAAAAACCCCAGCTGAGGCACATAAGCCTATTTTGGTCAGATATTTCAAGTGCCTTGATTTAAATAAGCTAATAAACTCAACATGATAGTGTGTAAAAAGGCCCTGCTCCTCAGAAGAATGATTTACTTTCTTTGAGACAAAGAAATAGCCTGTAAACCTTCAGAACTTTGTGGGTACAAGTGGAAATAGAGGCAAAGAAGGATCTGCCCTTTGTCTTCCTTGCTCCAGTGACTGTGTGTGCTAGAGGAGTGAACTAGGAGGAGAATGGCCCACAGAAAGCAGTGGCTGTTGTATTCCAACCTAAATAGTAACTGCCTCTGCTCTTGCAGACAGAATGCTGGGGTTTTATATAGTCCTGCAGCACGTAACAGATTTAGGAATCATTATTTCGTCTTTGTTAGCAAAGATGAGTGTTTTAAGGCTTTGTCATGAAAGATATGCTAGCTTGAAGTAACAAAATAGGAGGAAGAAGAGTACAGTGAGAAATAACGTGCAAGCTGCTCTGGGGGAGTTAAAACCAGAACTTTGTACTTCAGCTCCCTTGCAGTTTTGTGGGAGTTGAAGATAAAGGGTTTTTGTTAAGATTCATTTGGGTGTTTTGTTTTGTTTTTGTTTTCCTGAGTGATCAATTGTGGATGGCAACAGTAAGTGTGATCTTCATGAGTAGTATTAATTAATTAGTGTTTCAGAGCAGTCCAGTGGAGCTTAGGTGGTAGCACTCTGCCCCAGAAGGCTGGAGTCTGGTTTGTGGACACTTGATGCCTCTTGAAGGTTGATCTTCTCAGCCAATACAGCATTCACTTTGTCAAAAGCTTTAGGTCCACTTTTCTGATTTCCTTACAGAGTAGCTTTTCCCAAAGGGACTTCAGTTGCAAAATCTGCTTCAACTCAGCATATACTCCTCTTTGCTAGACAGCATTTTTGCTGCCTTTTTAGTTACAGAAGCTTCTAATTTCAAGGAATTAGAGCTAATTCCCTAGCATGATAGTAGATGAATTGTAATAATTTCCTTACAAAATTCTCAGTGCGTGTTGCTCTTTGAATTCTTTCTCATGCTGTCACATTTTACAGTTTGGAGACATGTTATATCTGCTTACAGGTATGTGTTTGAAGTAAAGCTTTTTAAGGAAATGGTAAAAATTTCCGTTTGTCATGCAGAAAGCTGTGTTCTGTTTAACACCATGCTGATTGTGATGCTCACTAGACTCTTCTGTCATCCTAATGTACTTTTATATCCAACTGCTACTAATAGTTCGTGAATTAGATTTTTTTTGGACATATGAAATCCTTCTGTCCTTTTTTCCTCTTAACCTCACTTATTCACATGCTTCAACTCACACTGCTTAACTTTTTAACGTAATTCCTTCAAGTTAAGATCTTGGCAGTAGAACACATAATCTGTGAAATCAGTTCTATCAGCATTAATATTATACATTTCTTCTGGTTCATGGAGCGAAGGAAAGTTGCATTAGAGGGGAAGCTGGTGATTGGTGGAATCTCCTAACTGCATTTATAGAAGAAACTCAGCAAACCAGATCAAAGAGCAGAAGTCATGCTTTATAGTGCTATCAATTTTGCAAATCAAAAGAAGGTCTCAGTATGGTGAGTTTCCACCATGCTTGCTTCAGCTCATGGCTTTCTTCACTTCCCTCTGCAGCTTCTGTTTGAAGAAACTTGTGGTAAGGAGCTTTGTTTCCAGGTTTCTTCTCTTTGTGGTCAGTTAGCTGGAAAGGTGGAGTGGATGACCATGAATCTGTCAAACAGAACTCCTTAGGCAGAGTCAGTGTTGATGTAATGCCATCTCTGACCTTCCAGTGAGGCCCAGGCTGTTCCTGAACCTGCACTAAACTCACAGGTAACGGCGTGTACTGCTGCAGAGCACAAAAGAGTTGACAAACTCAAACTTGCTATGAGTAACCTCCTAAGTTGGACTCAGTGATTGCTTTTTTCCACAGTTTGCACTTAGCTTTCATAGTAGCTTATTTCATGTTAGGTTGGGTTGACTGGATACTTCAGTGGTTTAGTTTTAAGCAGGAGAAATCTGGTGGGCTGCTTGCTAATTTCTTTTTTTCCGGTTCTGTAATTGTTCCTTGGAGCCAGTCCTCTATCACAGGCACTACCTTGTTTTCAGTGACTTTTTTTTCTTTATTTCTTCCATGCCTTGAGTTTCCCTGGGTGTTCCTACTACTTTGGCCATACGTTGCCTTTTTCCCTAGGAATTATCTGTTTGTTTACAGTTCAGACAAACGCCTGCATTTCTGTGCTCTTAATTTCTTAACATGAGCCCACCCTTTCGAGTCTGACCATGGAGCACTGCTCCCAGCACTATCTGAGCAGGCTGCTCTTCATGCCAAGGTTGTAAGTGTTAATCTTGCTGCAGACTGGGGTGATAATTCATTGCTGTCACAGCAACACATGCTTAAAGTTGCTTCTTGCCAGATTTCTTGGCTATATGCTACAGTAGAGAAAATTATTTCAAGAGTCTTATTGCATAGCCAGATGCTGTAGAACTAGTGCAATCAGCCTCCCCTCCCCCTTTCTTTTTATGACTGTTCTGACTTCAGGGAGGGAAAAATGGTTCTATAGTGAAACACATTCCTGTGGAGCACTAGTAAAGAGGTACATGAACTTCTCCTCATGGCTGATTTTTCTGGTTTTGCTTGTAGGGAAGTTCTGTTTTGTGTTCAGGTTAAAAAGGAAGGAAGGCTTCTAAGGTAGGGTGAGGGGAATTTAAAAAGGAATTGAACAGTGCCCTCCTTGCTGGTTTGTGTTCCCTGCAATAGCTGGGTGCTGTGGAAGTTGTATGTTTTAAGAACATGTGAATGACTAGATTAGCTTGATTCTGAAGAACTGTAACATCTTCTGCCATCTGAGTTGGTATGGTCTTCCAGAAGAAGGAGAAACTTTGCCAACTCTTGTTTCATAATGACCAGCAGCACATCGAGGCACGGGCCTGGAAGATGCTGTTTGGTTTAGTTACAGCTCCTTTAGCTATGTTAGCTGGTTATAATTTTATCTCACTTGGCATTTTTATTCTGTGATGCTCTAAATGCCCAAGGATACATACCCTGTTTCTGGAATTCATGGGTGTTACTTAAAAACTCCGGGTTCACTAAAAGATGATACTGTAAGCAAGGTCACAGAGTGCAGGCCATCACTGTTATTTGGTCACATCTGTCCCTTGTCAGGCTTCTACAAGCCCTTGCATCAGTAGCTGTCCTGTATCTGAGATGTCAGAGAGCTCTAAAGAGGAAAATTGTTGGCTTTTTGGTACAGGACCTGAGGTCCCCCAGGGCAACTTAATACTTGCTCTTGTATACATGCTGTGGAAACATGAAGGTTATTTAAAAGATAACTTCTGAAAAAAACTACATTTTGTGCATGGTGGTGTTTGATTACCAGTAAAGTGAGATTTACTGATTGTTCAGCCAGACATAAACTTGGTATTATGCTTTTCCCAGAGTATTTCCAGCATAAATCACATAATGTCCAGAGGCTAAGCACTGTCACCAACAGCTTTATCCTCTCTTACATTCTAAGAGAAGTTGCAATAGAAGTGACATTATTAATGTGTTTCTATAGGTCAAGATCCAGGCAAATATGTGGTATGAGAAAGTGTTGCTGTAGTATCAACTGAATTGTGTGTGCCATGCAGCCTTCTCTGCTCAGCCTTCTTTGTGCCTCAATTACTTGCACTACCAGACTGTAGGAAACACTATCTTGAAAATCAGAACTAGGAAGGACTTCTTTTAGTTAGCCACCACTTCACTTGGCAGGGATAGCTTTTAAGCAACCTGAGATACTCTCCAAAGGCTTGGGGTGGTACTCCCAAATTCTTTTCTAATCCCACTGTAAAGCGTAAAGACCTTGTATTTGTCCACAGAACACTGCACGTGTTTATAACCATAGAAACAAAGCAAGAGATCAGAACTAAAAATCTGTGTAGGATCTCATGGAATGTTTCTGCTCCGTGCTATGTGCACGCCATGGGAGATTACTGGTGATTTGCAATTGTAATATTTTCCTCAAGAATCCCCTGGTTTTGCTTCAAGCTCTTAACTGGTTTTTCAAGTGAAGTATGCCAAGACAGTTCTGGTTTCTGCTCAGGTAAAAAGACTTTTAATTCACTTTCTCTCTCACATGTTTTGCCCCTGCCACCCTCATCCCAATGCTGTGGTATGTGAACAGATATTAGCATTTCATTTGTCTGTATAAGTTTTCTGGAACTTTAATGAGCTGTTAGTGTATCACCTAATGTCTGAACCAGCAGAAAGTGTTGATAAATCTCAGTTTTGGGAACAGGAATGAGCTAGATCAGTAGAAGAGCATACTAAAAATTATACCTCATCTGCCAAAGAATACTTGTTGGTATGTTGGGAGCAATAAATAATTGTTTCTGAAAACTGTTAATGTTCCTGTAGTATGGGGAAGAATGAGGAAAGCAAATATTGATAAAAACTCTACTTCTCTATTTCCCAGTGAGACTGCAGTTTCAGATCTTCAAGTCCAAAGCAGTTGTTCCCCACTCCCAAATTCAGTTGTTCCATTGGGAGACAAGAAGCATTAAGCTTATCTGTTTGCTTGAACTGATTGATTTCAGACCTTGGTCATTTGCAGCTTTGGGGCAGAGCTTGTGGAGTCCTACCTTTTGATGATGTTTCCCTGTTGGAATGCAATGTGGTAACTTCTGAGATTGCATCAGATCCCTTTCTTAAGGGGAACCTGTGGATAGCAGCAGACCATCCATGCTGATTTGGAGAGAGAACTGAAATTCAGAAGGGCAGACAGGACACACAGAACCCCTGTGTTCTGTCCTTTGACTTATTCAGACTTCTCTGTAATTCAGTCTTCTGCTTATATCCAAAAAAACCCCTCAGTTTCTGTATGGAGAGTAAATGAACTGAAAATGAGAGATGGAAGCCCATACATCATCTAATACAAGGTGAGGGAAGGTAGAAGAGTTGGAAGCAAAGCCTTTTGTTCTGGGTGGGGAGATGTTGGGGGAAGAGAGTGTCATAAATATAAACAGCAAGGAAACACCAGGAAAGTAACTCTAGGGACTAGCTACTCAAGCAGCATAGAAGAAGCCAGAATGCTGTTCAGGTGGAATGATCCCTCTGCATCTCAAAGGTGGAATGTGATTTTTGGCTGGATTCTGTCAGAGTGGGTTTTGGTGGTACAGCTGATTCTGTCCATCCCAGCAATACACAGTTGCTAAGGTGAGACCTTGGCACAGACACTCCTGGCCAAGTTTCATTTCCCTGAAGGACGTTACAATTTCAGCAGAAATTATTGTGTAGACTTAGCCTCCCCCTCTGCATGAACACAGCTGTCTCAGATGGATGGACCTGCTTGGGTTTTTCTCTCTTTTAAATGCTTAAATTCTATGCAAATTCTGCATAGCTGCATGTTAAACATAACTGATAACTTTCTCCATTGATGTATGTGTCAAAATTAAAACTATTTAACAAAAGAAAATTTTTCCATCAGTCTGAAAACCAAGAATCTGTCACTCTTGTGCTCTAGTAGATTATAAGATTTCTTGATTCTACCACCATTCCTTGTTTTTAGAGAGAATCTTGAAATAACATTATATTGACTGATGGGAGGCCACTTGGAAACAATAACTTTATTTTTAAATTGGAAAACCAAATGAGTAGTACTCTTGAGTTCCTCAGAAACATTGCTCATGGTATCTAATATCTGTTAATCCTTTCTTAGGAGAAATTATGGAAATACTACTCAATGCACTAATTTTCTACAGCTTTTCTAATTACTCTGTTGGTTTTTGAAGCATAGATTTGTGCCGTGGTACGCTGGGGTATATTTGAACAAAATACAGAGCAATAAAACTGTAACTGTAATTCATGTACCATCACCAAACAAAGCATTAATTGTATTAGTTTTGCCAGCAGTCTGTTTGAAACGTGTGGTTGGATCTGTCTTAAGCCTGTGCTTTGTTAAACCTTTTGCACTGTTCTGTGTCATCTTAGTGTCTCACATTGGTGTTTTACATGTAGGTGTGTATCTGTAGGTAATTTATTTTTTAAATGTATGCAGAGGCTGGTTTAGTTGTTGTTCTTGTTAAAGCTTTCCCCTTCTCTGTGGTATTATCCTAACCATAAAAGAAGATAAATGTCACTTAGGTTGTTCTAGTCAGTCTGTGTTCAGTTACTAAGTACCAGTACCCTGAACAGTCACTCCTCCCTTGTATTAGTGTTAATCATAAAGTGACTTCATCTGTATTGTTTTGATAAAAGTGAAAATAATTACTGAAATAGGTTAAAATTTCTTTCTCATTTCAATCCCAGTGTGTCATGGAAGACTCCTATTGAATTTTTACTGTGTAAGGAGAAAATGTGTTTTGGTATTTAGAAGCCTGTAAGAACACTTATTTCTTTTTTTGTGATGTTTCTGTTGGGTAGAGCTCAGGGCTAGTTTTGGCCAATATAAATGTTTCCAAATTTTAACTTTATAAAGTCTCAATTTGAATTTTGAAGTTTTAATACTTTATATTATTGCACAGACTGTCACTGCTATGGATTTATGACTTCAGTTTTTTTGTGTGTGAGTGTGTGTATATATATGTATATATTAAAAAAACAAACCCCATACATAGTCAATGGTAACTTGCTAAACCTTGGGCAAGAAAAGTGGAGGATGGTAATGTGAGATACTTCAAGGTGTCTTGTATCCAGCATAGTACAGAATCTGTTTCCTTTCTGCCTTTTTAAGGATCAGGTTCACTTATTTAACAATCAATTAAAGAGAATTCAAGGTCTGTGTTGTTTTGTCAGAGCAGCACAGCTAGACCACATGCACAGCTTTTATTTTCTGTCCCCCCTCTTTATCTTTTTTGGTAATGTCTTTGGAAGCATATGGCTATCAGCATTCCTGTCTCCTCTTGTTTGGTTAAAAGAGGAATTCAGTAGCTTTTTTTAATTATGCACAGTATTAACGGTTGCTCTGAATTTTTTTCCTATTTTCTAAGAGAATACTTGGCAGCAAAAAGAGCTGCATAAAACCTTTGGACTAAAGAACTGCTATCCCTTGAAATAGCTGCTGTTTGTGACCTTTTTTCCTTTAGTAGAAGCAGAGTCTAGGTGCCCAAGGAGAGTATCTTCTTTTGCTGTGAAGATGGAAAGGTGAAACTGCCACAAAGAATAGGTGAATGGAGATGAAGCCTGACCAACATCTAAAATATGAAAGGACCCAATTTTTGTTAATTTGTGACTAACATAATGGGTGATTTCTTGTAAATTCTCCAAACCCTTGTTTTGTATTGTATGTGCAGTGCAAGAGCTGTGGGGATGGACTGTGTTTTGAATATCAAACATGGCAAATCTTGTGTTTTAAGGTGTTGTAGCTGACTGTCTTGTCAGCAGATCCTGTGTGGTGGGAATCCCTTCTCTGAAGAACTGCAGAATGGTTTCTTACCTCTGAATGGACTTCTGGTTATTTCAGCTCATCATCTCCTTGCCTAGTGGTCTTGGTAACAGGAATCTGTCTACATAGGACTGCTTTCTCTTCCTCCTCTTTACCTAGCATCCCTCACCACCTTCCTTGCAAAAAACCAGGATTTTGCTGACCTCTTGTTTACATGTTGACCTGCAAGTTTGGATTTCTGATCTTCAGAGAACTGTGCCTTGGGGAGAAGTGTTGAGCTGGTCCAGGAATAATTTTTTGTATAAACTGTAAAAGCCCTTCTGTTTTAGATGACCATATTACATTCTAAACCAAGTAACAGAGCAGCTTGTTTGCACAGAGGATTGTGAGACATTACAGCTACTGCCTTTTTCTTCCAGTAATGCTTTTTGGGTTTCTTTGATAATTTAAAAGACCTGGTGATCTAGCTCCATTTCTGGGTTTTGATTCAATTTTTAAAATAAGATCTCATACTGCAGGCAGTCTTACATTGGTACACAGAGTAGTTACACTGATGTTGGTGTAGCTAACTCCACACAGGCACAAGCCTCATACTTTAAGGTTATCATCAAGATGTCAGTATTTTCAACTGTAGACATGGCACTAATCTTTTTCCAAGTCTGTGAATACTGGAGCCTTCTTTTCCCATCTGTTTTGGAGAACTCTGACAAATCTGAAGCTGGACTTGGAAGGCTGCTTGAATATTGCTTTCCTGTCCTATTTTCAGACTCAAGCAGGTATTTACTTTGCAGCTCTCTGAGTAAACTCTTCTGTTTTCAAGCAAGTGTCCTGAGGAACAGTGGGTTCTAATTCATCTTTAGACAGACTGTGGGAGTTTAGGTGGCAAAGAGATTTCCTTTTCTTGTAGCTGGTTTGAATTGTGGCAGCCATGTTACAGTGAGATTCCATTAAACAGAATCACAGGGTCACTGACTGCAGCCCAGTCTGGCTTTTTAGATACCAGCAACACCCAAGATCTGTTCACACGTTCAAAAAAAGGTGATTTCATTTTGCCACCACTGCTGTCTGCAGATACCTCAGTCATGTTTGCCCTAGGAGTTAATAAGCAGTTTGTCCCACCAACGCATGTTCCAGTTTTCTTTTTCTCCAATTGGGAGTCCTCAGATCTGTGGTTTTTGCTTTCCAAATAGATTCTTTAAATCACACCATTACTGTATTTACACAACTGAAGTTGTTTCTTCTGTGTTCTGATCTACATGAAAATGCACATGCACCCAGGTATCCTTAAACTTTTCTGGTAAGATAAAATGTAAATGATATCTGAGTAATTCTTTTCGGAAAGCAGTCTGCAGCTTTACTGTATAGGTGCTCCCTTGGTAAATGAAGCACTACTTAACTATTAGCATTAATGGACATGCTGTGGGTCCAGTATTTGCTAATGCCAGGTAGAATCTAAGTTTCATGCTTGACAAATGTGACAGTAAGTGTAGTTCTGGTTCTTACCCGAATGAGTCGGTGGCATGCGCAGGAGTAGGTGCTGGCACTCGTCTGTAATGCATAAGCAGATCATCTTCCTTTCTTTCAAGCATCTTTTGCAGGCACCATTATGACTAAAATGCCACATGCTACTAATTTATCAGGTGTATGTGCTCCAGAACATGCTCTGTAACTGATGAATGTCTTGTGGTTTTTCTTGATGCATTTAGCCCTTTCTAAAGATCTCTCTGCTCTTAAAGGAAAGCGATATGCTTCTCTCCAAGTGTGTGATGCTAACTATGCCTAGGCCATTAATATAAACAGACATAAATAGAGCAAGGCCTCCACAAAAACCATCTTTTCCCATCGTGCAAGCTGTACCTGTGTTCAGATACTATTTTTGGCTGGAAAAATTTTGCAATGGCTTCCTGGAGTTCAATATGTACCCAATGTTAAGAGAACGTGAAACATTCTGAAACCGTCTTCACAGGAAAGTAAGATTCAATTTCCCTTTTCTTTTTTTAAGTAGAATGGTTACACTTTTTAAGATATATTTTTGTGTATATCTATACATGTGTACATAGGTTGTATTTTCATTTGACAAGGAAGATTTGTACATGGGACAGTTTTTTTAAAAAGCCAAAGTCTCCCAAGAGCCAGTGGAGGAAAAGGGACACGTGAATGAGGTGGGCTGAAACAGTTTTGATCTTTTTGCAATACTCCTTTTTTGCAAGATACAGAGAAGAAAATCATGGGGTTTATTTTAGCAACGAAAGCTGAGCTGGTTTACAGAATTTGAAGTGATATGTACAAACAGATATTCTTGCTTACTTGTTATCGTGGGTGTTATTTCGGGGGTTAGTCTTTGTTTTCATGGAATAGTTTAAAGTTTGGAGGACAAGCTATTAGCCTTACCTAAAACTGAAGATGACTCTTTACATGAATGGTGAAATGAACTTTCAGCTCCACTAAATGCTAATGTATTTGTATGTTCTAGTAGTTGGACACTGCACAGTACAACATTTATATATACTTCATGTTCTTGGACCAGGTGCTAAAGGAGTTGCCTGCAATAGTGATGCTGAAGGTGTCATGTTCACTAGAATTGTTTTCCCCCTTTCTCCATAACATTCTTAAGCCATTCACGACATGAATTTTTTCTCCTTTCTCTTTCTGGTGTCATTATTTGACTTTTCTCAAGAAAATCTATAGTGATGAGCTTGCTGTGCAGAAACACTTTGTCCAAACGATCATGTGAAGTCTGAATATAATATTTTCTTCATGTTTCTTAAGAGCTAAGTTTTACCCGGGGTTGTTGAACTGGGGAGCCCTGATGCAGATCCTGGGCTAAGCACGTATAGGTAGTACTGTTCCTCCCCTACCCTCATCAGCTACCACGGCCATCACTTGATTATCAGAAACAGGATGTCAGAAATTCCTGCTCTGATTAAGTCTTTTGACACTTTAATTCCAAGAATTATTTCATTAACTGAGAAAGAAATGCCTGGGCACAGATTCACAATACTAATGAAAACCACTTGAACTTGCCTGCAAACTTTCATAAAAATTTCTCCTCTCTTAGAGAACCTTTTCTCTGTGTTCTTAATTTCTGTGTGATTAATCAAAGACTAACTGGAGCAATTCATTAACTTTGACAGGCAGATTGTCTTCTACATCAAAGTAATGTTCTTCTAGCTCTCTGGTAGTGGACGAAATTAAATCTTTAATAGAAATCTTAACGTCTTCACCAAAAAGAAGTGGAAAACAGTATGTATTATGCAGCATGTTACTTTTTCCTGCTTGCAGGGCACAGGCATAGCAGCTAGTAGAGCATCTGAAAGGTGAGAGCTTTGTTTTGAATACTCCCACTGATCTGACGTGGATAATGGCAGTGGTTAAGACTGGTGAAGGTGAATCCATTTGTGTGTCTTTTAAAAATCAGATATTTGTCCCTTGAATTAGGAGCATTTTTAATATAGTTTTAGGATATTCTCCAGCACCTTTAAACTTTGGGGGTTTTCTTGTGGTCTTTTAATTTGGGTTCTGGTATTTTCATTTAAAGAATGGAAGCAACATGCATATTATGGTGTCCTGAAGTATTGTCAAAAAAATGCATCATGGAGTGAAGCAATGACATTGTGTTGAAACCATTCTCTCTTGATGGTTCCTGTTCTGCAGAACTCTGAACAGTTTCAAGAACTGGAGTGGTTTTAGGATTTCTAAGTTGTTAGCCTCAGCTTTTTGATTACTTAAATAAAAGCTGTGTTTGTTTTAGAAGGTCGCTAACAATTGTTTGGACCTGGCCACCAGAAATGGGAAATGGTTCTCAGAACTCCTCAATTGCATTTTAAGATCAGTTTTTATTCCATAAAAACGTTGTCTTGTTACTTTTTTTGGGTTTTTGTTTGTTTGTACTTTTCTCCCTCTTCTGAAGGCACTTAAAAGGAGGCTTAGCATGTGCTGTATTTAGTAGCATGAGGGTGGATTGGTTTTTATCTCCAGGACTGGCTAACACTTCTGCTGAAATGTCATCTTCCTGTCCATATTTTAACCAGGAGTATTAGAATTTTAAGAAACCTAAGTAATTCAGGAAGCAAGAATGGTGTTTACATGGATTCTATAATGCTTGTGGCTCTGAGCATGCTTTCATCCTTGATGTCAAGGATGGGAGGGGATGGTTTGGTTTAGGTCCTGAATGGAATGTTACCCTTAATTCTCTTTTCACCCTTTCTTCTGCAGCCTTTCCAACATCTTCCTTTGGAACAGTAGAGGGTAGGTGAACATTTTCTAGAGACAGGCTTCTCTGTAAGCCCTGGCTAGCAAAATGGCACAAGTGAAGGTGCCTTGTTTTTGGTTGCCTTGGTCTTTAAAGGACAAAATAAAATAGGAAGAAAGATCTGTTGTTGATATTATGAAATAGGCCTTCACTGTAATTAACAGCCTGGGAAATTTCCTGCTTGCTTTTCTTACCCTGTGTTGCAAAAGCTTGCTGTCCTGCTGGGATTTCTTTCTGGAATGCAGAGGTGTGTTCTGGCTAGAAGCATGTGCCTTTCCCTAATAAGCTTTCCTAGCCACTGAGCCCAGCTGGCTGCTGCAGGCTGTATTTGTTTTGTTTTAACTAATTTTTATATCCATGCTTTAAATTAAAACTAAAGCTTTTTGCATTAAGTGACAAGCCAAGCACAATGTCCAGAAATGAAACCAAACACTATAATCTACTAATTTTTGTTTTCAATGTGCAACATTATGTAATCAAGCAGCCTACTAAAAAGGAAGATGTGGAAATAATACTGGTGGCATGTAAATGGTGCTCAACTAAAATGATGGGCCCTTGAAGGGAATGTTTATGTTGAGTGAAGGGTTTAGGACTTCCTCTCATAAATACAGAAGATAAGCAAAGAGACCAGGGTCTGTCTGGTCAGCACAAAATGTTCTTCTCAAGTCTTCATCTCTTTTGCTGTAGGAGATACCACCATGCCATCCACATGTAGCACTTAGCTGGAAATCTACTGATGGGTTAATTTTCAGGGTTGCTGCAGTCTTGCAGCTACTTCTGAATCTGACAGAAGTTGAAAGTACTGAAGTGCTCTGAAATTCTGTTATGGTTTGGTCCAAATTATGAATTATAGAATAAATGTTGGAAGATGAAGCATGGAATAGAAATTCTATTTCAAACAGTCATGAATCACTCTTTACAAGTCTACAACAGTGACACTAGAATTCTTGCTCCAGGACTGTTCTTGATGTATTTGTGAAAATTAAAAATGTTTTTATTCTTATGCTCCTTTCTTCTTCTCTGTTTATGTAGTTCTGAGGGATGTGAGATGTTTTCTTCTTAGGAAAACATTTGCCAATAGGAAAAGGAATACTGCATTGTATCTTCTGTGATTGCTCACAGATTTGAGGCTGTGGGAGTGTATGTTCTGAGCTGCAAAGACAGTTACTGTGGCTGATGGTTGAGATGTGTCATTGTAGTGTGAGCTTCAGTCTTGAGAGATGTGGAGCCTTGGCTATGAGGCTGGTGCTGCATCATCTGCAGTGCTCCCTGGGGAGTGCTGCTTCTGCCTCTCTGGCCTTGTGGGTGACAGCAGCAGTTTGGGTTCTGGCACAGTTCCCCTGACCACCTCAGCCCCTTTCACCATCAGTTTGGGCTGGGCACCCTTCTTCTTCACTTCTCCAGGATGTCCATGCCTGGCCCTGGTTTACACCTGCAGTTGCCACACTCAATGCAATCATAAACCTGTACAAGAGACATAGATGTGCCTCTTCTCTGGCTTTACTGCTGAATAGGAAGTTTTCATGTAGTACTAGTCAAACATACGAAGCTCTGGCCACTTCCCACCCTGCTCTTCAGTGCCAGAGCTTTTCTTTTAATAAGATGTAGCAGCTGCTTGGAAGTTAAATAAAAAAAACACCTTACAACAACAACAACAAAGTTACTCATCTTTAACCCTGTTTGGATATTTATTCTCACAGTAGTAAGGAAGGACTTTTTTTTTCTAGTGAATTCATGTCATCTAAAGCTGATGTGGAATAGAAACTTCTCCCTTTGCTGCTGGGGTGAGTGGCATCTGACCTGCTCATAAATGCTCTCCTCTTCTCCTATTCATTGTAGGCAAGCAGGCTGAGCTGGGTCAAGATGAAGATTTGAATCTATTTGATGGTTCTCCATGTTGCTCTCCAAAGAATTGCATTGCAGTGAGGCTCTAGACCTTTTTTTTTTATTATTTAGACAAATGTCAGTGGACAGATTTAGGGCCTGGATGTCAACTCTATTCACTTACTGCTTTGCCTCATGTTTATTAAACTGTGACTGATCGTAATCAAAGTAAATTTCCTCAAGTCAAAACTACTGATAACACCTCAAAAACATACAAGTAATTGCATTTGTAATTACACTATTAAAAAAGTCAAGTGTTTTTATGTCTAACTAAAAACCCAACCCTTTTTCTTCCTAATAGCACTCCTTTTAGTAATGTACAGAATAGACTGTAGAGAAATTCATCCTGATATTTTTAATACTCAATTTAAAAATCTTAATTCAGAAATTTGTCTGTTTAGGCCTTCTGAACAAAGCAGTGATGCTAATAGAGGAAATGTAATCTGTTAATGGCTTACATGCATCTGTGAGAAGGGAATATATGGGTTTTTACTTAATGCTATTGTGTGATACATTGAAAAAGAACCAACAAAATATTTTTAAGTGGCTGGATATTGCTGGGGGGAAAAAAAAAAAATCAGAGCTTGAGAAGGAAATCTCTTTATCTCTAGTCAACAAACTAAAAAGATGAAAGAAATGAGAACTTACCCTGCAAGATTGTCATCCTGCACTTCTCGGGGGAAGGTTTCAGCATTGTAACTGAAACTTTAAGAAGAAAAAGTAGTGTCTTTAACAGTCCTGACTTCAGTGATGGAAATTCAGAAAGCGTTTCACAGCCACTGTGACCTTTACAGTATAAAGCCTGTCCAAGGATTTCTCTTCCAGTAGCTCTCTGAAACCATCCTGGAATGATGTCCTTGCTTTTTTGAATTTGCTGCCAGTGTATATCTGAAGTTCTGTTGTGTGGGAGGAATAGAGGTTTCAAGCATAGACTACAAAGATTGCATCTTATAACTGACATTCAGTTTAAACACCACTAGGTAAGGTTAGAGATACATCAGATGTAACAGACATAAAATGCCCTTTTCTGGCTTAATGAAAGGGGGTTAAACTGCTTGGTAGCATCTTGGAGGTGGGGGAGGAGGAGCAGAAAAGTGAAACTTTGTAGTTCTGCTTTTCTACAAAAGGGACAAGTATTCCTCATGGCAGCATGGCTTTCGTAATGTGTGGGCAAGACACTCGAGGTAGCCCCAAGAACAGAGTCTTGCTAGTGAAGTGCCAAATTTGAGAATGTATTGTGATATATTTTTGGTTTGTGTTGGATTTTGGGGGTGTTCTTTGCTTCTTTAGGGGGCTCAGAGGGCAGGTTGGAGGGGTTTTTTATTGCTTCTTGATTCCATTTAGGGGATTCCAGATATTTCTACGTGGAAACCACTCCTTTCCCAAGCTCCTCTGAAGAACAGTAGCTAGAATTCCATCTGCCCTGATCTGGAGAAGCAGTAACCATTTAACTGCACTCCTCTCTTTTCATCCCTTTCAGAGGCAGGTAAAATGAACTTATTTTGCAAAACAAGTTAATGTTCCAAGTGCAGCACGAAGTGTCAAAACATAATTATTGGCTGTACGTCCTGTGCAAAAAGAGAGCAGCTCTTTGCTAAGAAGCCATCATCCACCTCTACACATTAATGATTATTCTGTGGTCTGCAGGAGTTTGCAAACTCTGTTAATGGGTGAAGTGATGCATTCTTGTCATGAGGAAGCATCCTGAGGAAAAAATTCTGGGAAATAAGCATTCATCCATCTTGCCAGTTTTAGCAGGAGAAATCCAAACTCCTTTTCTCTTCCAAAAAGTATTTTGTGTTCCTATTGCTTTAATAATAATTTTTCTAAGCTGACTTGCAGGTCTGTAGAACATCCATCTAAATCTTAAATCTTCTAAAGGGTGAATTGCAGTTCTGACCACCTCTGTCTTACCTCCATAACTTTAGGTTTGCAAATTTGCATCAGAGGTTTCTAGTGAATGCAAGGCCTCTTATTGTGCTCTAGTGAAATGAATTATTAATTTGTTTGATAGGGTGGTATGAGGAAATAGTAAGCTGAAGCTTACCAGACAGCAAAGCATGTTCTGTGCAAGCATGTTGGGAATTTGGTTTCACTGTCTGGCTGTTCCTAGGTGGTGATGTGCTAGCTGGCTTTAGAGTATTGATGTACATACACAGCTAGGTGAACATAAATGTGTCCTTAGATGCTGAAGATGTTAATATTACAAGTGGAATTAGACAAGCAAAATGTCTAGTTTGCCCATTACAGTTCCATTTTATGCTTCATGCTTGTGAAAACACTGGGTTTTGAGACCTATGAATGCTCTTTTCTCCAAAAGACCTGCTGTATAATTTCAGAGGGTGCTCTTGTTTTGGGCTGAAGGCTGTTTAGTGTGTACAGGTTAACAGTCTTCTCTGTGTCAGCACGTTTTTTTCTGGTGTGTTTTTAAGGTGGAATGTGCTTCTTGAGAATGGTTTGTGGTGCTTTGGGCAGATTGGTCTTTGGAAGGAGAACCAGCAAATGTGAAACCAGAAAGGAAGTTTATTTTATTGTGTTGTAATGGTTTTTCTTGTAGGCGCTGTGCGAGGAGTAGAAGTTGTCTTCAGCTCCTGTTAGACAAAGAGGAAGTTTTATTGTTGTGGCAAGAAGAGAATTTGGCTTCTATGCCTGCTTTGTTTGTTGTATGTATTGTCATTGAAACTCACAATTGCCAGGCAAGTTGTAAGTAATGGGGTTAATTTCTGTACTAGCAGTTGGCTTCCTTTGCTACAGTAAATATAAAAATGTCATGTAGAATAAGTCTTGACAGAATGGTGCATAACTCACAGGAAGCTTTTAAAAGCAGAAATGTTCTCTACCAATTTAATGCTTTTTGGTTGGGCTCAACAATGGATCTACCCTATTTAGTGCAGCATTGTTTTGGTGTTATTTGTGTTGTTTTTTTTTTTAAAAAAAAACCAAATAGTTGCTAATAGATGCACTCTGTCACTCTATTGCTGGTCGTTTTCTAGTAGTTTTTTTTTGCTGAGAGTATTTGCCTCATAAATAAGTCATGCCACAGAGAATCTGTGCTGTAGCATCATCTATCTTTCCTACTAGCAGGATTGCTTTGACTTTGATGTGGACTAATTAAGTTCACATATTTTTATGGACATCTTAGAGTAGTTAGAGACAAGATAGCTGAAATATCTGTGCTTTTCTAAATGAGGCTGTAGGACTTGTTGGGGCTTTGATCCTACGTATCCTGAAGTTTCTTCTTTCTTTCTGAAAGGATCTTATCTACAGTGTTTCCATCAAAGTAGTATGGCAAACTCCCCAGGAGCACACATACCTGTTTTCATACTGAAGAATATGATTTCTTTGTTTTATTCAGGGCTGTCTCTGCAGCATGGGCAGGGTTTAATAAGACTCTGCACAGCATCAGGCAGGTTTGTCAGTTTAGCTTGCTCCTTAAATTGCTTCCCAAGTCACGTGCTCCCAGATTAGATCAATACATTACCTAACAGGACGTTTAAAAACATTTCCACGATTTGCTGACATGGGGGAATGGTGAGGTAAAGGAATAGATTTTGTACTAGATCTTGGAATACTGCAGTATTGGCAAGGCCCTTGTTCTCCTGTGAAATTCACTGCTGCAGTGGTGCATTGCAGGAAGTAGATAAAAATCAGCACACAGAACATATCCATGCACTGTGCATATTCAGGGACAGACACATGCATCTCAGCCCTAAGCAGCTTACCTCTTTTCACAAGGCAAATACTCTTTCCACTTCTTAAAGAATCTTGCTGTAGAAGGACGTGTGATTTCGTTTGAGCAAGATCTATTATTTAAGGGGTTTAAAAACACAGAAGCCTCCTAAATGCATGTTTTTTAGAGTACTTGAGAAATCATTTAGACTTGTAAATGCTAGTGGTGAGGATGAGCACCTACCAAAGGAGAAACAAATAAGCAATTTTAGCATAGTCATTTGAATTCCAGAGAATTGCTTGACTATATGGGAAGATCAAAATTACATCTTTAGAGCATCCTCCTATTTTTCTACTCTGGCTTGTGCTTTCTGTCTTTTAAGTTGTGCAACTTTTTTTTTTCCCTCTCAGGTTTCATTTCAGCCTTACACTTGCCATGCAAATCAAATCAGAAAAAGTTTTTTTAAAAACCCACATAAAATCTTTGTATCATCTATCTTCCAGAGTAAGAAGAGCAGGAAGAAACTTCTGTATGTAACTAGTCAGATCTTTTTCACTCCTAAATACAATTCTTAATTTCATCACAGTTTTCTAGTTTTAGATTGACTTCAACTGCTTTCTTTAGAATAGCCCTTGAACCAAAGCTGTGGCTTTGGAGCTTGGATAGAGCTTGACTACAACATTGTCAATTAAGAATACGTGCTTGTTGTGGAGTTGATGCAGAAATATTTGTCACTCTTCTGTGTTGTCCATACATACAATCACTTAACTCCAGTGTTTTGGGGCTTTAACTGTAATTCTCTTCAGGGTACATACACTCCAAGCTTGAGGTAGTACAGATTGTCACTATAAGTGACTCTGGCTTCATAACCTGAGTGTCTTTGGGCAGGGAGGTGGCTCTGAATGTTCCACTGCCCCTCCTTTGGAGATGGTTCCACCTACAGTGGAGCCAGTGGAACAAAGAATGGGAATGCCCCTCATCAGCATGAAGTCACCTGCCTCAGCTGAGAAAAAGACATGTTAGGTGAACATGGCATGAGCTGAAGCAGAACAGTTTAAACCAGTTCCTCCCAGCAGGAAGGAGACAAAGAAGATGAGTTTACTGATGATTTCCATCCTGCCATTTAGTGCAGAGCCTTGTTGGGGCTTTGATCTTAATGAATGAAAGACAACATTAAAAGAGAGTTGTCATTCTTGTTCTGAATCCTTGGGAAAAAAATGACTGAATTGCAGTAGCTCACTTAGGAATGGGAAAAGTTGCTTTAGGATAGGCTGGTCCTGGTGTGCCATGGCATATGGTGTTAGTAACTACTAGAGAAAGTTCAGTAGAGGAGAAGTGAAGTATCTGTGCTTAAGAGGTCTGGTTCTTTCTGGAAGAAAGGCTCTAGAGAGGCTTTTCTGACTTCTCTAGATAAATTTTTGCATGTATTAATGCAGTATTTGTGGATGAAGAAGGGGGAAAGAGAGCTTGGCTTTTCTGAAATAATTTTCAGGGTTTTTTTTTCCTCTTCTCTCCCTTCACTGGTCTGGGACCAGCTGTAGTATGTTTGGACACAATGGAAAATGGTTTTAACAGTATTCTCTAAATCAATAGACTTAAGAATTCAAAAAAGCATATAGAATAATTAAAAAAACCTCCTGTATTATCTGATAATTAGGTATAGAAGCATTTTTAAAGCTTTTTATGTGGAACTTCTTTATGGTCTCTTTTTGGTTGACTCAGTGGATACAAAGCTATTTCAAACTGGATTCTTTCAGTTCAGATCAGTGAGTCTCCTTATTTTATACTGCACCTTTTTCCACCTGCTCTTTAGTGAAAAGTTGCTCATGTTCCCTAACAGCGACAGGGAATGAACCCCTGCCCAGTTTAGGGCTGGAACTGTGCTGCTGTGAAATGAGTTAATGTAACTGCTCACTGTGTGCCCTAGGGCTGCTCAGCAACATCTATTCCTGTTTTCTGGTGCAGTTTGGAGAAGGAAAGTAAATGGTCTAGCTCTTGATTCATAAGTCTGTAGATGGTGGGATATTACCTGATTTGTGAAAGTTTCTGGGATGACTTAATCCAGATTTTTCATTCTTCAACAGAATGGATTGTTATTTCAAAAGTTATTTGTGGTCCTTTCAGGCTTATTTTGAATGTTGTTTCTTGGGGGGTTTACCTGCATGTTCCTCTTGTCTTTGGACCACCATTTGTTCTTTGTCACTAAGAATTCACTTCTGTACAGAGCATTTTTCTGGTGTTTAGCTGATTCTTGAAAGCCTGGTACCTCTCTTGTCATCTTGCCACCCTTTGAGCAGAGAATAAAAACAATTGTTTATTATTTCCAAAGGCAGAAGGCTAAGTACTGCCAGGCTTCCACAGTCATTTTTGCTGTTCATTTAACACTTGGGAAGAGTGTTCAGGAACTGGAAATGACCTAATTGGTCTCTTATTTTCTTTCTTTATTTTTTTTTAAACTACATTCTATCTTTATTGTTTCTCTGGTTTGGGAACCTGGTCGTAGCAAAATATTTGGCCAACTGTGCTTTGGTTCCTGGTGGGTTAGCCACAGTGCTGTCATGGCAAGCCATCAGTCCTGCAGAAGGTAGCTCAAGCTGCTTTATTAATTAGGATAAACTCTCATTCTCCTCAGCCTCCAGAGAATTTGCCAGCCTGGCATCAGAGCACCACAGAACACTTAACAGAGGCTTGTCATTGCCAGTTGAGGAAATTGAGATAATTTGTCAAAACTAAGAAATACAACTGGAAAAGGAATAGGATTTGTGTGCTTTTAAAACTTTTAGAGGAAGTACTAATTAAGCAGATCATTCAGAATAGTCTGATATTGGCCTCAAAGCCTGCAAGTCTTGTTTCCCTTGGGTGGTTGCCAGTGTGTCTTCCATGAAGGTGGGGAAAAAAATTACCTTCAGGATTTGAATGGCAGAAAGTACTTAACCATTCGTTCTCTGCAGTAGGTACTGTGCAACTAAGTTTTTCAAAATCAGGGTTAAATTAAGATAAAATGTTTCTGAGGTTCAAATAGGTGAGTTTTATGTACATATTACTTTGCCTCACCAAAAACAGGTCGTTGCTGTCATTGTTGGGATGCAACTTCTTGAATAAGGTGTAATGGAAAAGTTTTATCAGTTTGGAAGGGGAGGAAAATATTTCTCAAGTTACTTTCTTTGTGTTTTTTTTTTTTTTGTAGAATGTTCTGTACTTTCTTTTTTGCCTTTTTCAGTTTTTTTCACTTAAGGCAGAAGTGTAGGATTCATTGAGTTAGCTATGGGTTAATGTCATCTCCAGAAGGACTTCAAGCTGCTCAGGGGTCACTGTGGTATATTTTTATTTATACTCAGTTTGAGAACTGTGATATTATTAACAACTTAGACTATTTCATCTTTAATTATAAACTGTAATATTGTTGTCTTCAAACTTGTGCTTGGATGGTCAGAGCCAAATGTCCTGTTCACAGACTAGGAAAGCTGTGTAGATATCTCCCTGCAGCAATATGGGAGCCAGAAAATACACCAGTTCAGAGCAGATGCCTTAGATTTAAGCAAGACTTAAAATATTGATGGCATATTTATTTTAAAAAAACAATTGACATTTCTAGTTGGACAATTTCATAATTAAGACTTGGTTGCAAGAAGTAAGTGAAGGATACTTAGCTTGATTTTTTTTGTTTTTAAAGCTGATGTGTCAGAAGTGTGTGCAGACTTGAGTAACTCTGAATCATCTCATCAGCCTGTGGAGGAGTGCTTTAGATGCCAAACCACAGAGAACTGTAGAATCAGTTCTCTTTTTTGTTTCTTGAACCCTAAGAACATGATTTGAACTTTGAATTATTTAAATATATGAAATACCCCAGCCACTCTGCTAATGGATGATGGGTCTGTGGCATGCCTGCCTTAGGAAAGTAGTGCAGTCAATCCTGGAGTAAATGTAGACTAAGAAGTGATAGAAATGTCATAAAGCAGATTTGTTACTAAATTTGTTACTCTTGAGGTGCAAAGAGTACTTGAGAGTAATAAATCTTGTTAGTTCTGGTTTAGTATTGGCTTTCTCCTCCCCCAATGCAGAAGAAATGCTGCTGTTGGGATAGCCATAGGGTCTCCTCCTTCAATGAAGAAAGGAGCAGTGATCAGTTATGTGACCTTTTGTGATCCTTTTTTCTATCAAAAACTAGGCCAAGGGAAGCATGCTGCTCATCGTGCTGCTGTGTCTGTTCCATTTGGACGAGAGTGGGTTGCAGATGGGTCAGAAGGAAAATAAGTCTGTGCCTAGGCTATGGTCTAGTCATAGCAAGGTGAATAGGAGAGGCAAAATAGACAAAGGGGATTGGCTGTACCCAAAATGTGCCTATGATGACCAGGAACTGAACAAGTGAGGAAATGTTTAGATTTCCCTTAAATCTCTTCATCTGTGGTCCAGTGAGGGCATTTGCATTTTATAGCTGAAAAGTTCCAGTCAGAAGTCTCTGTTTTTCTATTTTGGGTTGTACTGAGTTTTCTTTCCCCTTTTTCTACTGCTAAACTAATGAACACTGCCAACCTGGAATTTTGTTCATGTCTATAGGATTAAGAATTCGAGAGAGTTTTACTGCAGGATCTGTCACAGGTTCCTAAGGCCCTGGGCAAGGGGACTCTCATATGATCCTTTCCTCTGCTTGCTTCTCCCCCCAGTGTGTGGGAGCATCACCAGGAAAAGGGGATGGGACTTCCAATGATGTATTTATCTGGTACTATCTAGTTTGAACTCAAAGCAACTTTGAACATAGTAACATATAATTCTAACAAGAGGGGAAGTTATTGAGAATTACAGATACTCTGCTGCCAGACATCTCATAGCTTTGCTAAGTTCTCCCTCTAGACTTCAGGGCTAGCAGCTTCTCCTGCCTAAATAATTATGGTGGTGCTTGTGCTAAGGTTAACTTTGAAATAGGTTTCTCAGTTTCTTACAGAAATCCTACTTGAAAATTCAACAGCCATGAGTGGGAATCCTCAATGTCTTCTTGTGCCTGGACTTCACCTTCTTTCAAGTCCACTTGAGTACTGCCTTGAAAGGAATAATTTCCCTGGGCTGAAGTAATGCTTCTGGAGCACAAATGGTTTTTCTTGGGGGGAAAAAAAGTAGGTTATGGTGCCAAACCTGAGCATGGAGGGAGGGTGTCCCATGTGTCCCTGTATCCTGTAGGCAGGCATATTTAGAGCTGCACCTTAATCTGTGTAGACTGAGATTAAAGGTCTTTCTGAAAAATTAGGCTGGGTTTGGGGCTGGAAAGGGAGGTGTGACCTTCCAGAGACTTTCAGTAAAGATGATAATGCTAGCAAATTACTTTTTCATTTCTCACTCATTTAAATGTTATGTCTGGTTTACACAAAAACTTAACGGGTGGGGAAATAGGTTTGTACTGAGAAACTTTCACTTTTCTACTGCTAATAATTTGACCATGATTAAACACTTGCAGGGATCCATATCTAGTGTATTTGCCTTAAGAGTACCTTAAGAATCTGCTTCTTTCAGTTACTTGTGAACAGGTACAGCATGGCATCACCTCCCTTATGATCTTCTAACCTCCCAAGCCTCCCACTGTGGTGTTATTGTTGCCAAGTTCATCTTTTCCCCTGAACCTTTGTGGTGAATGTGGTTTGCAGACTGTGAAAGGTAGGAGGTCTCTGGCTTATAAGCTTGTAACTGACAACAGCTCTGTTCTGAAATTGCTTTGATATATTTACTGCCAGCATAAGAGGCAAGACTCCTGAAGTACCCCAGTGGAAAACTTGAAAAAGATGTTTCCCTCTCATGTACAATTAAAAAGTGAGCTTCTAAAGCTCCTTGTGAAATAGTTGGAAATACAAAAGGATGGTTTGGAGTAGCTGAGGTCTGTTGTGCCTCTTGCCTTGTCTGCACAGTTTGCTTTGCAGGGATAGAGCATTGCCTCTCAAAACTCCCAGTCGTTGCTTGGAGCAGCCAGTACTATATTGTAGAAGTCAAAATAGGTTTGTAGGTTTGGGGAACAACTGATGCTATGTGCCCAGCATATTTTAGGCTTCCTTGCGTTAGGTGGAGCCTGAGCTGGTCCAGGAAAGGAGAGTGGGAATAGGAGCTGTTGGACCAAGAACTGCTAGGGCAGAACACCACCAGCTGGATGCAGTTGTTTGCTCTACTGCTGTTCTGCTGGTAGAATGGTAAACTAAGAATAAACTGTTCTGATAATTTAGGAAGACTTAAATCCAGGCTAGTTTTTGACATGCTGATGCCTGCAGCTTTTTTTAAAAAAAATCATATCATAGCTATTAACAATATCATGAGCAGGTAGCCTGTTAGTTGGACTCTGACCTGTTACAGGTGATTACAACCAGTTCTGTTTTCTGGGCACTAGTTTTTATATCCTCATTTCCTAGGCTGTTTAAACCTCCTTTAAAGAAAGTACAGAACCACTGCTGAGGGTCTGGGTGTGTGAGTTACCACTCACAGTAGCAATAAAGGGGATAAGTAGAGGAAAAAACACTGAAGAAGGAATTGGGCTATTGCATGTTGCTCACTCCTGCAGCTTGGTCAGAAATGTCAGTTACTCTGTGTGTGTGCATACGGTGTTAATACTGTGCAGAACCATTCTTTCCCCAGTTTTGTCATTTAATCTTCCAGAACAAAAACACTTGGGGCCTCTTCTGGCTTCTGTGTGCAGTTCTTTACAGTATCAAAGGAAAATTAAGAGGTAAACAGAGGTTTGCTATGGACTGAAGAAAGACTGGCTGGGGATATAAGATGAGGGACTGAGTGTGGGGGGAGAGAGAATAGGGTTAAAGGTAGAGAGTGGAGTACTTCAGGGTGAGGAGAATGAAGGAGAGAAGCAAGGAGGGTGCAGAAGAAAATGATGAGGTGAGGAGAACAATGGGAGTGTGTATGGTGGAGGGGGAAGACTGTCCATTTATGTCTTATTAGGATAAGGAAGAGGTGTTCTTGTATCTAGGAGGACATACCACGTTAAAGGAGAAGTGGCAGGTTGATTCTGCAGCCAAAATGCTGGTTGACTTCCCTAAAGCATCTAGACTATAAGCAAGAACTAACTTGATTTTTAAAGTTGTTTTAAAGCAGGCGTGTGATTTCATGGATGGGACTGACTTGGGTTACTTATTGGCAGTATTCTGTTTCATCGTAGCCTGTAGCCACAGGAGATGTGAGGAGGGGTGGGAGTACTCTGAAACAAAGTAACTTGATTACTTGGGGTGGGGTGGGAGGGTGGCAGCTTTGTTTTAACTTAGCAAACTGTTTAAAAGCACAGACAGATGAAAAGGAGACAGCTAATCTAGTTAAGAATAGGCACTGTGGTTTTTGATATTGATTTCTTTCCTCACTCTGTTGCCTTTTAACCTTGTTTTCTTACAATTTTAGAAAAACCATCTTGAGCTATACTGAACAAATAGAGGATATGGATAAAATAGCTTCCTTTAAATAAGTAATTGAACTTCTCTTAACGTACCACCTTCTTTTTTTTTACTTCAATTTATCAATTTTCATTGAAATAAAATCTCCTTCAGGTATGAATTTTCTGCCTTTTAGCCTAAAATGATTGATTTTTTTTTTACATGTTTGTCATCTGTTTACATTTAATGCTAAAAGATGTATTTTTAGCTGGCTAAGTAAAATAGCTAGTTGCTAGAGTTGTTGTCATAGCAGCAATCTTAGCAGATAGGCTGATCCTATTTAGCTTTTGCAGACAGAGAGCAACCGTTAGGCAACAGTTTGACAGTTCTGCAGTATTTTTCTAAAGATGGAAATTGTGCTGGTGGTGCTGAATTTTTTTTTTTTTTGGGTCCTACTTTAAAATATTTCTTTCTGTAGGTGTGTGGAGTTTGGTTCAACCCCATCTATTTTCATCCAACAGAACTTAGGAGAACTTTGCATACACAACATATGAGATTTTTAGAGTCTTAATTTGTAGGAGTTTGAAAATAAATTAGTGTGGCATATTGCAAGCTTCTTTGCTTAATTTTTTTTTAACAGCCATAAGTATTCTGAAAGAAAAAATGTCAGACTAGAGAACAGGACTGTATGTTGTTTATTCAGCACTAATTTTAAGTTGTGGCAGACTGAGCAAATATTACTGAAGAACTTTGGGGGTTATTTTTGATGAAATGCAGTGCCTGGGTATAGATGATAATTTAGTATGTTAGTAATTCTGATTTTTTTTAATATTAAGGGAAAACAAGTTCTTCTCTATTGGCAAGCAAAGGACTAGTATTTTCAGGTTAGTCTGTAAAATAAGGTGTACTCCTTGATCTCTGTGGCTCTGAGATGTTAGAGAAGCTCAGTTATCCTTCAACATGTGTGAATGCAGTTGCTGTTGTCTGAGATGAAAAGTAAATTTCCTGTGAGGAATTTCTTCTGTCTGTATCTTCCAATCAGATGATCAGACCTGAATTATTTTTGGTGGTGTTGAACAAAAGACTTACCTCTCAAACTCTGGTAAGTCTTAGCAGGCAGAGTAATTTTTGAAAGGATTTGTTGAAGTACCTGAGCATTAGTAACCCTAATGCTAAGAGCAGGTTTTGGGTTTTGTTGGCTCAACACTTCAAATACAATTGGGAGTCAAAAGGTCTATTTAACATTCTGAATGCTTTTATTTTTTTTCCTCCAAGCCTACATGTTAAAATGTATTGTTAACATAGGAATGCAGACCATCATGTCAGGCTTATATATGAATCATGGTAATGTTCATCACGTACCTCCCCAGTCTGGGTCCTTCTGGGAAAAAGTCAGGGCATCTCTTTCCAAACCTGATTCAAAACCAGTCTTAGAGTTGCAAAAGTAACTTGTGTGACTCTGACTGGTATGGATTTCATGTTGCACCACTCTTTCACGGACTGGTACAGAGAAATCTAATGAACTAATAGGGCAGAATCTCCAGCAGAAGAATGAAATGCCATATACCCACAAACATTTTCATGTTTAAGTTGTAGTCCAGCTTTTGATCGAGGAGCCCAGTGCTGTGAAGAAGCAGAGTTCATGCTGGGGTCCCTCCACCCAGTGCTCCTGCCTCTTCACCCCTGTTACTTCCCTGCTGGGCTTCTGCTTTCCCTCAGCTCTGATGTCATCTGTGTGTACTCCATCCCCCTCCATCCTCCCCAAACTTATTAACCTGACAAAAGATTACTTTTAGTCCAGCTTCAATTTCCAGCTTAGCGAAGGGGCTGTTGGGCAGCTCAAGTTGGGACTGTGTGGATGGAGACAATTCTGAACAACTGAGTGAGAACAAATGCATTGAGACCTCTCTCCCTTGGTTACCAGCATCTGTGCTGCTGTAATGTTCAGCTCATAACACCCAGAGGTTTTGCACCAGCAGTGAATGTTGGTGTGGTTCACAG
>NW_008586888.1:2911-15016 GCF_000691845.1 Merops nubicus | reverse complement strand
GAAGGTTAATGTGGAGGGGAGTGGCAGGTTTGTTTCATGTGCATCTTTCTCCTGGCTTGCCCAGGGCTGTGCAGGTGATTCTGCTGGTATGTGGTTAGTGTGGGGACAGAAACACCCAGGTGGGATGAGGGAATGGTGGGACTCTGTGTTTTAGCAGCACTACCTGCTTACCACTGCCTGAAGGACTTCTTCAACTACAGACTGAGAGTTGTAAACGGGTTGACTATCATCAGCTCTTAGATGAGACCTGCTCCCTGTGGAGACCTGGAGATGTATTGGGTGAATGGAAGAGTATTCTCTGCTAATATGTCTAATGGATAGTTTTGTCAGATGGGCAGAACTGTTTCCCCTCCTGATCTGCAGCATTCAAAAGGGCAAGCGGGCAGTTAGATCCCTTCAGCTGGATTTGGAGATGATTCTGTCACTCATGTTCTGCATCTGTTTCTCTGTTTCAGGCCAAGTCGTGCATTTGTCATATGTGTGGTGCCCACCTGAACAGACTCCACTCTTGCCTCTACTGTGTCTTCTTTGGCTGTTTTACAAAGAAACATATTCACGAGCACGCAAAGACAAAGCGACACAATTTAGGTAAGCTGCCATCCTGATACACTCATGGTGCTTTCTAACTTGCTGTTATCCCTGGCAATCCCAGGCCAGTAAGGTGATGTTTCCTTGTAACTAGACATTAGACAGGGAGTTTAATTTTATTTGTGTTTGGGGTTAGTTTAGTGGCATTATTTTAAACTTGGTGCTGAAGAATCCCCTGTATCCTAGATAAGCTTTTCATCATGTCTTAACATTTGAAGTATTACTGTTTAGTGTTTTAGTATTTATAAATGTCAAGTATAGAGAAAAATAGTAAAAATGTCTGCAGACAGAGACAGGTTTTTTTTTGCTAAGTGTGAAGAATGGTTGACTTAGTGCCTTGAAATGGAGCATTTCTTTCTGTGAACTTTTTTCAGGAGGTCATGTTCACTTTTTTGTTCTTGCTAAGGAGTAGGAAAAAAAAAATCATTCCTACCACAAAGATGACTAATCAAATAATCAGAATTATTTAAACTTCTAAAGTTCTGTGGGGTTTTTTTTTTTTTGTTTGTTTTCTGTCTTGGCTGCTTGTTTCATGTGGAGTCAATAACCTGAGTAACATGAAAACAGTTTAACTGATACACAGTACCTTTCCCTCAGCTGCCTCAAAAACATTGGTAAAATGCTGACAAGTTCTTCTAGTCAGCTTTGGTGCTACATAATGTTCAAAACCAAGAGTGTTTAGTTTGTTTTAGATTGCTTATTGCTTATAGTTTAGAACAACTTCAGAGTTATAATGCTGTCCCAGTCATTTTATGTTAAAAACTCTGGTTGTGTCAAAATGAATGTGTACCATTTTGCCTAGTGTACAGAACACTTAATTTTTCTTCAAATGAAAATACATTCTTGTTGGAGCAGTAGAAGAAACAGGAAAAAAAGTGTGATTTCATGGAATAAATTCTCTTGACCACTGTGGCTACCATTTTAATTTAATTTATCCTAAGTGCTTGTGGAACAGACCATCTTTATTTTCCATGAAGACAAAGATGCTCCAGAAGGCCAACAGTGTATTCCAGTGCTTAACAAACTGGCATGTAAGTTTATTTAGGGAAAAGATTGTTTAAAACAGCAAATCATTATAGTTTCTTCCTCCATGTATGTTAGGAAAGAAAAAAAAAAAAGAGGCTCCAGAGTGGTATAGCTTAAGTTAGGAGGAGAGGCTGATAGCACTATGACTGCTTAGCTTGAAGGAGATTTGCCTCAGGGAGATCTCATCAGTGTATTCAAATTTCTGAAAGAATGGTTGGAAAAGGTGGAGCAAGGCACCAATTGCAGTGGTGTCTGGTGACTACAAGAGGCAGTGAGCACAAAATGAAACACAAGAGGCTCTATCTGATCATTGGGGAACACATTTTTACTGTGAGGGTGACAGAGAACTGAAACAATTGCCCCCTCAGAGGTTGTGGAGTGTCTATCTTTGGATATATTCAAAAGCTGACTGGTTGTGGTCCTGGGCAACCTTCTCTAGATGGCCCTGCTTGAGCAAAAGGGTTTGACTATAGATGACCTTCAGGAGTCCTTGCCAACCTCAGCCATTCTTTGGAAAAAACAAACCTACTCTGTATGACAACTTCTTGTTGCTTTTTGCAGGGTGCACTCTCAAAAAGCTTTTGAAGTGAATTCATTAGATGAAGTTATTTGAGAATCTTTAGAATGCAAAAGTACAAACTACTCTTGGTAAACTCTAAGGATTTCTGGTAAAGTGTGTGTGTGTGTTAAAAACCTTCTGTGCCAATATAAGTTTATGGCCAGGTTTAAAGTTCAAAAAAAATAACAGTGCTATATTGAGACCATAGACAGAATTTGCCTGTTTATCTGTGGATTCTGTGTAAACACTGCAATTTTTTTACCATTAAACTTACCATATTTCTGGAGGACCTTTTAAAAAGAGCTTTATAGTTACATGTTGTGAGCTGCTGTTTGTCTGCATCTTTGGAAATCCTGAATTCTCCAAGTCAGTTTTTGTGCAAGGTAGAATCTGCCCTGTCTGCTGGAGTGAAATATCTTCTTTCCTCCAAGGAAAAACTGGGAAGAGAAGGGAGGTCCTTTGAAGATGGACTCACTTTTGCTTAAAGGCAGTTGTAGTTACTATCGTGGTACTGGACAATTGAGAATGTGTCAGATAAGATACTTCCCAAAAGGAATAGCCTTGAGATAAAAAGGGCAAGAGTTAGTTACACAAGCCAAAGCACAGAATACAGTATTATATTGTCACACAAAGGATTCTTCTGCAGCTAAATATGTGTTCAGTGCACCAATACACATAATATGAAGAGTCTATAACTGTTTGATTTCTAGTTTTGGAGATTCCTTGGGTTTTTTTAATATATGTTTTGGTGTTTAGTTTCCAGCTGCATATGAAATGAGCTGTAAAAATATTTTTGTAGTTGTGCTCGTGCTTTTGGTTGCTTTTACTGCTGCAGTTTTCGTTGGGGAAATAACATCTGATAGGCAACAAGAAGTTAAGTGCTTTGAAATTTCAGAACAGGAATTATTTTAAAACACTTGGTGACTTTTTGCTGAGCCAACATCAGTCTCCATGGAGACTAGCAGGAGCTGCACACTTAATCACAGTTCTAAGAACTATCACAGGTCTCAGCTGTAACAGCTGTCTGAGCACTGGAAGCGAGGTTTCTGCAGCTAACTGCTGCATGTTTCAGGAGGCTTCATGATCACAGTCCAGAGTGTTCTTAAAATACACCCCCTGTTGTCTCTGTGTCCCTGAGCAATATAAATTAGATGCTCTGGCCTTTTAGTGATACCTGTGCCCTTGCCTCTGCTTGCCTGTTCAGTGTGTATTAATAATACTGTATTTGTTATAATGTATTCCTTGAGTTGTGGATGTGGCTGCTGGGTAGGTGGAGTAAGATCCAGCTATATGAGCTTCTTTTTTTAATCTCTGCATTGCACAGTTTCTGTTAGCCTATCATGGTGACTGACTAATGTTTCCATTGGGTTGGGAATCATTAATTCCCAATGTTAAATGCTCATACAGATGTGAAAACCTTTAGAAACACAGTGATATCTGTTCTTTCCAGAGCTTTGAAGACTTGGGACTATTCAAACTAGCCTTTTCTTGTCCTGTTGCAGTGCTGTTTTCTCACTATTTAGGCATCCCTTATTCCCCCTAAATACATAAGAAATGGTATCAGTTATGAACACCCGTGGGCGTGTCTTAGGACTGCTCAGAGATGGTCTGTGTCAAAATATGTAGTATGTGGAGGAGTTGTTTGAGCAGATAAGGCCAAGCTGTCTGTCCATACCCTCCTGGGGAAGTGCAGGTACTTAATTGAAGTCACTGTTAATAGATATTTGATTATAGATGCTATGGGTCTGAAATCCAGCAGCCTAAGCAAAGGAGGAGTATCTTCGTGGATGTTGTTACTTCAAAAGAGTTTCTGCTGTTGCAATTTTAATAATGTAGTATCCTTATTTTTCCTTTTTTCTCTTCCTCCTAATTTCATAAAATATGCTTTGCTTCTTTGAAGTTGTTTGTACAGGTTGCAGCTGTGTCATGAATATCCAGCCTTCTTACCTGGTGGTGGTCAGAAGAATGAATAGGCAGAAAGAATAGGCAGCAGTATAGTTATTAAGCATTTTTTCACCTTTTTCTACTACTCAGCTCTTCAAAACCTTTCTGAACAGGAGACTCCTTGTGTTCCAGTAGCTGCCAGTAGCCTGTCCAGTGTCAAAGCCTGGTCTTTTTTGGCAGCCATGAGATAAAAAGGTAGCAAGTTCCCTGGTTTCTCTGAGCCATTCTGAAGAATGCACGTGCCTTTCTGGTTTGCTTTATAATGAATCTTTAACTAACTTTGCTCTGTATTTCTTTTGTGAGGAATAGAGAAATAGTGAGTAACAAGTCCTTATCAATCTCTTCTGGGATTCTTGATCTTTTGATATTGTCAAATGTTTTCTTTTCCCAGCCTGCAAGATCTTGAACTATTTTTAGCTTTTCTTATTGAAACTCTTGTGTGATTCTCAACGTCCTCATCATACTTTAAGCATCTTTTTTTTAGTTCTACTGTGTCTGTCTGTGGTGACAACTCTTTGGATTAATATAATTTACTATACTAATGACTTTTATTCTTATTTACTATTTCCATGACTACTTCTTTATGTTTCCTAACATGCTGTTCAACACTGAGCTGATGTTGTTTGGGAATTACACACGGTGACTCCAAAACCTCCTTCCTGAGTGGTAACTGTTACTTGTCTGCTACCTGCTAATCTGCTGGGGATTAGTTTCACTCTTGGTGATATTGCTTGTTTGCCAAGTATGTTGAAATTTTTCTGGAGGTTTTTGCAAGCTTCATGTTGGATTATCCTAAATGAATGTGTGCCATCAGTGTGCTTTGTCATCTTCCTGTGTAATCAATCTTTCCCCAGGTGCTGCAACCCCTTTGGGCAGAACTGGAATTTTGCTGGAATTCTGCTGGAATTCCCTCCTTGTAAAAATGGATGGTCCCTTCCTTAGCTCTTTTACAGTTGCTAAATGAAGGAAAATACATAGCAGCTTAGTCCCAGAGTAGCAGGAACAGGAATGTCTGTGGACAGTAGCTCTAAAAGAGAAGAGAGGTTGGTGCTATTGAGAGTTGGTCTCAAATTTATCAGTTGGGACTGAAAAATCCTAGGCAGACACCAAAGGACACTTGTAATATTCTGAGTGAATATTTTCTGTGTGTTAGATAATGATTAAAACTTTTTTTGGGGGGGTTATCATTTGAGAAAACAGAATTGGTAACTTTGAGAGCGGAGTATTGATGTAACCTTGCTTGGGAGCTGTTCCCCACATACTTTTTTAATATAACACACTCAGCTGCAAGAAAAAATTACTGGTATGAGGCTTAAGCAAGTCTGTTACAGATAACCTTCTGAGTTAGATTAGTTCAATTATGGTGCAGACACTCTGTGTAGACCTGTTTAAACCCCTTGGTAAGGAGCCAACTCGTGCATTTCCATCCTCTGCTTCTGTTTAAGATGTGCTCTTCACACATGAATAGTATCTCTGAAACAGCACATAATGCAGTTTTTGGTTGAAGTCTTGGTCTGCTCTAAGGCTCTGATCTGGAGTTAAAGAATAGAGGTAGGTAAAATAACAGGACTGAGGTTCAGTATTTAAAAGACTAAACAAGAAACAGCTGGAAGACTAAAGTACCATTCAGCTTTTAAAGAGACTGGCAAATGGTTCATTTCAGAGTTAGTCCTGTTAAAGTGCATTCATTATTTATTAGATCAGGAGCTGTTTTTCCTAAGTCTGTGCTGATCGATGGTTCAGTCCAACAAATACATTTGTGGTCAGACAAACTGGGTGGGTGAGCATAATAATAATGCTCATGGATTAAGTTGAGGATTTTTGGTAGAATAGAAAAAGCTTCTATTTCCCCTAGAAAACAAATAACTAATTTTTTTCATCTGATTCAGAGGAAACATGTCAAAAAGCTGGTTTCTATACTTGAAGTTGGTCAAAGGAAAGAATCTGGTTACTGCTGTAAATGTGTATCTGTCTGTTGAAAGGTAATGTGTAGAAACAGAACACTTACAGGAGGGAATAACAGTCCAAGTTGTTTAATTTTCATTTGTGTTGGAGGGTATTGACTGTAGTGTTAGTTCCTTATGATGGCAGCAGAGTTGAGTTCTCCTGTGAACTGCTGAGACTGTCATTATACTCCGTGTGGAAGCAACAATTAAAGCAGCTCCCAGCACAGGGTATTGCAGTGGTAAGGTAGCAGTCTGGTTTTTCCTTTTGCAACTAGGCTCAGAAGGGGACAGAAAAGGTCATCTGGGCATTTTACCAGCCTCTTGATTTGACTTCTGATGTTTGGCTTGGTGTGGAGAAAAGTCTGTTAAGGAGATGAAGGCAAATGGAAAAGAGCATGCTTACAGTTCTGTCAGAGATGGATCATGTTGGACTAATGCATCTTTTTTAAAATATAACTGATTTTCTTAGAAAAATTAAATACACTGGACCTCATTTGTCTAGATCAAGTGAGGAACTTGGCATTTTGCCCCCTTGAGAATCTTGAGGTAGAAGTGACAGGAATTAATGTAAGATTGTTGTGTATATGAGGCAGGACAAAGGGACACTGATGATGAATAAACTGAAACTGGAATGTGTAGAATGCACAGACTTCAGTAGCAGAACTAGTCCTGGTTTACAGCTATTTTCTACTCATTAAAGAGAAGGAATTATGTCTGTGTATGAAATTCATGGTGGCCACAAAGTTTAGAGGTATCACTTATACTGAGGAGGGCTAAGTAGTCCTCTGGTAAGAGTTAAATAACCTCCTTGACTACAGTAATAAAAGTGAGATTAAATTTGCTATGTTGAAGTACAAAGAGTTTGTGCTTTCTCCTAATAATATCCTTGTGATGTAAACCACGGTTGGAAGTGGAGTAGGAAAGCATTTTGGATATACAGGTCAGCCATAGGGCTGGCTTTGAACCTCAAATATTCCTGATGGCCATTAAGAAAATCTGCTGTTCTAGGACATATAATAAGTATTAGAAATTCTCATTTTCTTATGTGATACACATTCCAACATGACATTCCTATAGCTTAGAGCAAGCTTTGAGCCAAACTGAACTCATAAGAAGGCAGCAGGCTTTTGTTCATAGTAATTGTCTTCTGCTAGCAGCTGCTTTGCTCAGTGCAGGTAGATAGAAGTTCCTGCAAGCCTACTCCCAGAAGTAACAAAAATTACTCCTGAGGAGTTCTCTGTACACCTGGGGTATTCCTAGCCCTCAGAAAGCCAGCTACCTGAGTATTTACCTGCATGTTGCCAGCTCTGCATGCATCTACTTGCCTCAAACCCAGCTCCTAACTTCAGTGCAGTTCTGTACCTTACCACTGCTTTTATTGAAAATAGTATTTTGATGTAAGTCTGTATTGTTGATCAAATGAGACTGTGTAGGTGAGTGTAAGCAGTTTGTATCATATGAAGCAGCACAAAACTTTGGCTGTGATTTGGCAATTCTACCCCCAAATTTTTTTTCAGACATTTCAGAAAAAAAACCCAAAAAGTAAAACCAGCAAAATTTTTCAGACATTTCAGAAAAAAAACCCCCGAAAAGTAAAACCAACAAGTTTAAGTAGGGAGTGTTTAACAGTTTCCTTTAAACCTGAATAATATTTTGTGGGATCAAGAAAAGGTGCTTTAAACAAGAGGATTTCATTCTCTTCACTTCTCAAAAGTTGGCTGCAAACAGGGGAACTGTTGAAGGTTTTTGGGGTCAGAGAAGGGCAGGGAGAAGGCTGACAAGGCAAAATGTTTTATAATAGAAAGTGCAGGGCAACTAAAGTCTTCTTCCCTATACTCTGTGTGATAGACATTTCTGAATGAGGTCAAGGAGCTGGTGTTCATATTCTCTCATAATAAATTAACATACAATATTTTGGCAGACTGTGGTTCTTCTGGTAATTAACAGTTAAACATTTTTGGCATTTGGGTTCCATAGGGATACCAGGACAAACTTCCTTCATCTTCCCTTTCCTGGCTTGAATTCAGATGCTGATGTACAATGATGCTCCAAACCATCAGAGAGGCAAGTGTGGAGCACAGAGGCTGGCTGCTTGCCTCCTGGTTTTAAGTGGTTTGCAGGATAGTGCTGAGTGCTTGCTGTATTTGGATTGCAGGCAAATCACTCCCTTCAGGCATTAAAATTCTAGATCCTTATGGGGCCAGTAGGCATCTTGGAGACTTGAGAGCACAACCCACAGAAACATTTCTCTGTTGGCTGCTGGGTTAAAAAAAAAAATAATTAAATTATAGAATGGTTCTACCTCAAGTATTACGAGAAGAAATGCTCTTTCTCTTAAATATTGATAATGAGAGGGAAGGATAATGCTTAACTGTGGCTATGGTTTTTAATGTGTATTAAAAGATGATCTGATGCTGCATTTTTGGCAGCAAAAGGAAGTTCTGGTGGGTTTTTTTTTCCTTCCCCTAAAAGTAAGTACCTGTAATTCTCAATGGTTTCATTGCAAGCTGGGTTGGATCACCACTGAGCAGGACTAGCTTTTTTTTTTTTCCTTAAATCTGTGACTGGGAGAGTTGATAAGGCCTTGATCACCCTGATAAGAGACTGAGAGGATAAGGGAAAAGAATGAACAGCTTTTAATGTGTCTGCTCACTAGTTCCTGGCAAAAACTCAGATATATCAGTTGATTCACACTGGTGTGTTTTGGCCTCTTTTTTGTTTGTTTTGTTTTGGTTGGTTGTTACAGGTGGGTTTCTGTGTGGTTGCAGGACATAAGCCTATCAGTTTAGGAATTCTCACCTGTGCTGCAGGTTCCAGGTGCCAGAAGACCAGTGCAAGGCAATCAGGTCCCTGTTTTGTGCTAGGGTGTTGGATACAAGAGCAAGTGGAGAGCTGGCTGAAGTTTAGCAAATCACTTCTTGTGAACTTGAGACTGAAACTGGTTTGATGATTAACATGTCAGGTGAGAAATTAGGGAGCATGAATTAGCTTAGGATGTTGATTTAGAATACTGTCTAAAAGAATTACTGATCTAGTCTTCTCTGTTACAGAAGTTGAACAAAATGTGAGTGACTTGCATAGAATAGGAGTGTGTGTTGATTTCAGGTTGATAAGGTGCCAAGACTGAGTCACAGAAATTCATGGTGGAATTAATTTCAATGCAGGTAAAAATGGACCTGAATTCTGAGATGCTGTATGATTTGTTCTACTTGAATGCAACCAGTATTTAGATGATGAAATCAAAATATGATTCAGATATGTTACATGTGATGGAAGGCTGTGTCATATTATGAATTATCCCATTTTTGGTTAAACAATGTTAGTTCTGTTCACCTGGTCTTTAAAAAGCTGAAGATCCAAGTTCATTAGCTGGATGAGATGTGAGCTGGATGTGGTATGCTTCCCTGCTTCTTTCTGTATCACTATGTTCCCATCATCTCTGGTCTCTTAACATTTTCACAAGGATGTCAGTGGATATATTTAGTAAAGCAAAGCACTCAGGCTTAAACAAAAGACTTTACTTGGCTCCCACGTGGAGCGTTTGAAGAGCTTTTGCTGCCTAAACTTAAACTTTCACCCTTGAGCTGCTTCTTTTGAAACTTGGTGTCACTTGCACTACTAGAGAAGGTTGCTGTCATTCCTGCATGAGCATCTGTGGTACCTCATTGTTTCTCCAGGCTGAGACCTTTATTTTTAAATGAAAAATGTGACATCTCTTGACTTTCTCTCTTGTGTTGCAGCTGCTTAGAATTTTGTATATGAGTGGGTACAAGGAGATCCAACAACTCTAAAATATGGGAAGCCTATTGTCAGCATAGAAGGTACAAAAACAAAATACTGTTATGTTTCAGGAGGTCTTTTCATTCTTAAATGACTTTGTGATCCACGAGTAGGTATTTTGAATTTCTCAAACAGGAAATTAGATTGATCCAATTTAATAAAATGACATTATGATGCTACTAAATTTATTGTGGTTCTTCACTGTGAAAGGAAAAAAAAAAAGTATGACTGTTGAATGTATATTTGATTTTTCCAGTGTAATCAATTCTGTGGGGGTATTAAGATAAAGCTAAATTCAGTTACACTGATTTCACCCCTCTGTCCCCTCCTGAGAGGAGTAGTAGGACTGTTAGGAAAAGCAGAAGGTAGGAGTAGCAATCACTCTGGAGGAGCCTCCTAAAAGATGTTTGTTGTAAGGAATGTGGGGCATCATGACAGCACTGGCACTGGATCAGTCTGCAACATTAGCCATTGCTTCTTGTTTAGTAGCTCCCAAATGATTTATGAATTTGAAGCCCATTTTGGTTAGTTTTGTGATCCCAAACTAATGCAAATGCTGAAATTTGTAATGTGCGTTCTCATACTTTACTGTTGTACTGGCTTTTACTGAATTTTCTGGTCAGGTGTTTCAGTTTGGGGTAGAACTTCAAAGCATTTAGTTGAAAAAAATAAAAATTTTAGCCTGTTGGTAGTGATGAGGTGAAATTTGATGTTCACCCACCCCACCCCAAAAAAAAAACCCTTTGAGGGAGAAGGTTTCATACAGAATTTGTCCTTTTGGTGTGGTGTAGCTACAGTTAATGCAAACAGACTGCTTGCTTTGGAAGAATTTCTATTGCAGTGAAAACAGCCACTTCAGTGGTCCCTCAGCTGGGGACCCTCTGCCCAGCACCTGCCAGGCCCCACAGACCAACTCCATGGGCATGGTGGCTCTCCAGAGAGATGTGGTGGTGCCTATTTTGCACTTTGCCCTAAAGAAAAGGTTCTTTTTCACCTCCAGATGACTAGAATAAGAAAGTTAAAGTATATTTCAAGGGAAAAATTCAAATTATACTACTTTGAAAGAACTTACAAAGTTATTAGTGGACTCTTCCTAGGATCCTGAAACTGAGCAGTCATGTTTTGGCTTTCATGAGAAACTCCTGCCCTTCCTTTGTGCTGTACCCAGGCCTGTGTGGCTGCCTTGTCACTGGTGCTTGAGGTAATTTGTCTGAAACCTGTTGCAGTGTTTTTAATGGCATTGGAAGTGTTGGCACATCTACAACTGTATTGTTCACACAAGTATGCTGGGGAGAGGATATTTCCTTAAGAGTCTTTAATCAGTCCCTGGACAATTACAGCCTTTGCTCTGCCAGTGTTTCTGTTAAACTTTCTGATTCTTTACACCAGAGCTTTGTTCTGCTCTCAACAAGTGGCTTGTGTAAGGTGGTCTCTTGTTGGGTTTGATCTTGCCATCTCTATTTCATCACTCATGCATGTAAATCCAGAAAGCTGAGAAAAGAATCCTCTGAGCCTCACCATTGTGGTGGTAGATTGAAAGTATTAGTGCTCAGAGAGTCCTATTTATGTAATACTCTGCCAGCCCTGTTTGTAGGGGAGGTGGACTGTTTGTGGGATCTTGTAAAAATATTTGAAAAACAATATTTGATTATTTGAGACGAATGCTGTGGATTTTTCAACAATCCTTTGTTGAAAACTGCATAATTAGTAGTGTGATAGGTAATGGAGTAAATACTACATAACTAATACTCTCTAGCTTGTGATCCTACTCCCCCAATTGCATAATGTTTTGTTAGTCATCTCTACTCCACAGCCAAGTTTTAGTCCCCTTTGTGATATCCTGCTAAAGGAGTTGATTGCTTCAGGCACCAGGGTGAAAATTCTGATGTTCAGACATTAGAGAAGGTAATGCAAAAAGTCATCATCCTCTTCCACAAACCAATTGTGATCTGAAGAGGGGAAACAAAAGGAAGATGACAGCCAAGAGACACTATACAAACTTGTTTAAAGTAATTGTATCTTTTTATTAGAGCAAGGAGAAGTAGCAATTTGACACTATCAGTGAAAAAGTGATTTTTAAACAGGAGGAGGGAAAAAAGGATGCACAGGGCTAAAAGACAGAGGGTCAGCAGGTTGTGAGAGGGGTAGAGGTGGTTGAAGGGTGGATGAGGTGTGATGACAAAGGAACCTTACCAACAAACCTTCCCACGAGCACTGGGCTGCTAACAGGGAGCATGGAGACTTCACCTTTGAGCCCGACAG
>NW_008586888.1:0-2900 GCF_000691845.1 Merops nubicus | reverse complement strand
ATGTGGCTGGGCTTCTTTATGGCTTCAGAGTAATGCAGTGCTGCTTCTCACAGGCCACCTCACCTGGTAGTGGTTTCCTTTGGTTAAAGCAAGTTGCCACTGTGCTAAGATTCCTGTAATAACACTGTTTATCTAGAAATAAAAGGAATTTGGGAAAGAAAGGAATGGAGGCTGTATTGTTGAGGGTGAATGGTGATGTGTTTCTCATCTGTCTGCTAGATACAGATTGCATTTTAGTAGCTGGCTAAGATTTTGTTAGTGCCCACTAGATTTTTGGTTTTTTACTTCCCTTTGGTTGTCTTTTTTCCACATCTACGTACAAAAAATAAGCAACTTGCTGTGATTAGTTTGCACTTCTTTCTTGGTATATGTTGAAGCAAAATGTTATTTTTCAGTTTTTTTTTTTTCATTTCTTGGCTTTCTTTTGTTCAGGGTTGTGCAAGAAAAATATTTTTAACATTGGTCAGCATTCACATGTCTGCACTGGTCAGTGTTCATGTGGGGGTGTGAGATGAGAAGTTGGGACACGTGTAACCTGTGGAATAAACTAGTCTGGAAAACCATTCCCCTGGACAAGTGTGTTTGGAGTTCTGAGTGTTCTGTTTGAGCCTTAATTTGGATTTTATATAGGGGCTTTCTAGTTATTTGAATGGCTTTCAACAGAAATTACTAAAGTCCTAGAAAAAGGCAATTCAAACTTACATATCAAGTCTTACAGTACTAGTTCTGCATATATTGTCAATCACTATAATTATGCTTTTTGACTACTTAGGCCATCAAAAGGTGAATCACAAGCAACTCGAAGGAAGCTCTGTTGTGAACACTTCCATTGCTGTGCCAGAAGCAACTGAATAACTCCTACTGTAACTGGAAACATTTCCCTGTTTTGTTTTCTTTTTTTTTTTCCTTTCCCCTCCAGATTCTAAAGTACAGTTTTTACTTCTTGTGGAGTGCTGAGAAGAAAGAGTACCTGATTTGGAAGCCTGCTTTAAAATGTCTTGTAGTTTATGAACTCACATCTTTTTTTTCCTCCTCCCCAACTTCCCTTCTGTTTTGCAGCCATAGACCTTTTGTATGGGGGTATATACTGCTTTATGTGTCAAGATTACATATACGACAAAGACATGGAACAAATTGCCAAAGAAGAACAACGAAAAGCTTGGAAATTACAAGGTTTGGTTTTCCTGCCTGAATTTCTTGTTTCTGTTTTTAATCATACCTGTCCCTCCCATTTGTCAATGGCAAAAAACAGTAAGGGGAAGAAAGAGCTCTTTAGAGTTAGTAGAGCAGGCTGTGGGAGAGAGAGCTGTCTAGCTGTTACTTTCCAGGAGTTAGACTGTTAGTTTAACATGTGCACCACACCTAATGGTAGCAAAAATACTCTATTTTTAATTGCAAAAAATATATAAAAATATCTAACATTAATCCTGCCAAACTTGCATAATATCGGTGTCAGAACTGTCTTAGGTAGAAAATGTATCAGGCTGCTCCTTTAGGCTTATTTACATGATGTAGGTAATAAATCTGTTCCCCTCACCTGAAATGCCACCCTTGTGTGTGATTTTTTTTTTTTAATTATTATTTTTTGACTAGAACGTGCCAGCTTGCTTACACACCTGTGCTTTCACGGTACACGCACAGTATCTATGTAGAAATATTTACACACAAATATATGTACACACATTTGTTTTATTCAGTTTGCTTTCCCTAATTTTTTCTTTTTTAGCCTTCACCCCAACAGTGGTTTCTCACTACCAGTGTACAATGACAGGTAAGAGGCGTGGGCTGGCGACGCACTTCACTAACAAGCGTCCCTTTGCTGATTATCCTGCCATTTTAGACATGAATCACAGCTAAGAATGCCAGGTTTATCGTGCAGATTGTTTTCCTCTTGTTTGGATATGTTCCAATGATTGAATAATTACAGCCGACTTGATTTCATATGCCCTTTCCTTGATAGAACTACTCCAAAACAAACCTTTTCTCCTTTTTTTTTTCTTTTTGTTGGAAAGGAAAGGAAGTAGCATTTCTCTTAAACTGAGTAGTTTCTAAGCATCAGTTATAAAAGCTTGCCATCTTCCATTTCCAGTGGCCTCTAGGGGGTATGTTTTCTTAAAGTGGGCAAGTCTGTATTGGAAGACAGACGACTTCTGTCTAGTAATGTCTCTTACTGAATCCATGGCATCCTGTTTCAGTGTGACAGCCTTAGTCAGGGCTGATATGACTTCAAACCATTCTTAACCTCATTTCCAATTTTAAAAATAGCAGCTAACATCTTATTAACTAGAGCTTTTCTGATGGCGTATTGAAAGTGTGGCTGCTTTTACTTAGCTCCTACTACAGATCCCATTCTGCTTTCTGCTTATTCCATGTTTTGAGGGAGTTGACTCAGAGGAAAGCATAGTGAGATCGCCACTGAGAACAAGAAAACAGCTTAAAATACTTAGCACAGAGCAAGACAGAAGGGAAATATGTTTATAAGCCTTTCATGTAGGCTATAAACCTCTTCTGAAAGCTCCTTCAGACCCTTCTAAACTCTTGGTTTGGGCACCAAATCAATCAACTAGAATATACCACTTCTTCATGAAGGGGAATGCCCCCCCCTCCCCCCCCAGTTCCTCACTCCTGAATATGTAAATTCAAAGAGCAATTTCATAATTATGTTGTCCACAATATCTTTGTGCCTTTTGGGTGGAGTTGCAGCTGGTTTGTCCTTTGGTGGATGTCAGGCTGCTCTAGCTTGTATTCCAGGGTAATTACAGCTACAAGATTCTTCATCTTGTCTTGGACCACAGAGTTGTGTGGTGAAGGGAGGAATCCCTGAGAGGAGCTGCCAGGAAGAAAACATTCTATATACTGCTTAACTGACTAATGAATGGCATATTAAATATATATATATA